>NW_007377482.1:370113-410457 GCF_000475195.1 Diaphorina citri | reverse complement strand
AAAAAAAATGTTTGACATTAAAAAAAAAAAAAAAAAATCTACATAAGCCAGAAACTTGGAGATACATCTATCGTTTGACCAACATGAAGTCAAAATGGATCTTCAGCATAAAATCCGCCCCGGGCGGGAATCGAACCCTCGGCCTAGCGCTTACGAGGCAGACGCTCTACCAACCTAGCTAACTGGCGGTCATTAGTTAATAGTTCTATTAACCTAGTCTCAACCTAAGTCAACCCAGAAGACTACAGATACCAGAGATATGGTGATATGGAAGTACCATATAACCTTGCTCTTGGATTCTTTACTTCTTGTTTACAGTGGTAACCTCTTATCTTGACCTCTATTAGGTCTGTAAATAATGCGTTATTCCGTTAGTGAACCAAGTTCAGGCTGATTCATTCTAGGATCACTAGGTCGATTTTGTACTGTATTCAGACTGAAAACGGTTTTACTACTATTAGGTATTATTTTAATGAAACTACACGTTTGGTCCGTTTTGGGACTTTTTCAAATGCCTCATATGAACTTCTTGGATGATGTAAAATTAAACACAAAGTTAGGATTACCAATAGGAAGAGATGAAACAAGAAATATGTAACTCAAAACTAAAATAACTAAAGAAAACTCCAGAAAAACTTTGGATTTCAGTAAAAAAATAAAATAATAATACCAAACGTCCTTGAGTCTACAACCATTACCTAAGTCTACAATCTTCAAATCTATACCCCAAAAAAAAAAAAAAAAAATGTAAAAGGTCTAAAATTAAATTTTTATTTTCCGTCCTAATGAAAGAGTTCAAAGATGTGTGACGTCAGACTTTACGCAGTTGGTTTTTTCGTCCGCTAGGTAGCGCCACTATGCAAGCACGCTTGCCGAGGAGAAGAAAGAAATGCGCAGAAACGTATGCGCACAAACACATTAATGCGTTGCCTGCGAAGGAGCTTTGCTCGGGAAATTTGATGTGACGTCATCGCCTACGGGAGCGTATGCCGTGACGTCAAAGTTCACGATTTACCGGTATTTTTTTAATCGATTTATCTCGGGATCTAGAAGTTGTAGAAGAAAAAGAAAAATTCCGTTGGTCCACATTTTTCCTGCTCTATGACTTTGAAACATCATTACATCACCCAAGTAAGCGCAACTGATCTATTCCCGCAAGGGGCGAACTTTATCACAGATAAGGTTCGTCCCCGGAACGGCTGATTTTTCTCCTATCCTCTCCTCCATCTCTCTTCTATTTCGGGACGATAAGTAGTGTTGGGAACAATCGATTATTTCACATAATCGATTATTCCCAACACTAACGATAAGACCTCCATTGTAAAGCTGTGTCTACACGGTCATAGTCAATGCCGTTGATCGACTGAAACCGTACACTGTCTCGACAACATAGATTCACCTCGTCGATTGCCAGCGTCAACTAGGTAAGTGTGGATACAGCTTTATTGCTTAATTTTCCTCAATTTAAAGTCTAATTAAATTCTGATAAAGATTTTTTTTTTGTCTGATGACAATGATGACGTAGGTACTCAGAGTGAGTTCGAAGTTCATGCATCATACACGTGAGTTAGGTCAGTTAAAGCACATGCATTTTCAAGACAAGTCATGTTATATAACTCGTGCCTGATCTTTAAAAGTTTTTGGCTTTTTGGTTTTATCTTTAGTCTTTAGAAGGATTTTTTGTTCTTCTTTTTTTATGTGGGTAATTTTTACTGCACTTTTTCCTCAACAGTGGACCAGTTGATGGATGTTTTGTTTTTGTTCTTTTCTTTTTCCTCCTCATTTTTTTATACTCGTAACTGATGGTAGCTGCAATTTTTTGTATGATGAATCGTTCGTGTGGACGTCATCGTCAGTACGGTGGAATTCTCAATAATATTTTTGAAAATTCCCTTTGGGGATGAGTTATTCATGGGGAAATCTCAAGGATCTTTATTTTTAAATCAATGTTTTTTTCTTTTTTTTATACCTATTTAAGTGTCTAGGTTCTTCTGAGGGACCACCCAACCACACCTCTTCCCCTAACTGCGGAGACACTACTACGTAGGTATTAACTCTAGCGAGTTTTTGCAACCAAAATTAGAGTCCCTTTAACTTTAACCGAACTCTTGAACGTTATTTCACAAAAACTCGTTTCTGCACATTCGCAGAACTCAAATAACGTTAAAGAGTGGATTGGAATACATCACATGCCTTCAGATTCAGACGCACTCCATTTGTCAAGGGTTTAGGCATTGCCTTGCCCTTGGGATCAATTTAATTTGAAGAAACCATTTACTGATGAAAATTTGTAATGAAACAATAAGTTCAGTTAACGGGACGCTAATTTTGTTTGAAAAGACTCTACTAACTATAGGTAAAGACTGGAAGACCGCTCCCCAGAAACTCACCTTTAGTTGTTTCATCTCCTTAGCCATCTCCAGCAGTGCCTTGGTCGCTCTTAGGTTGATACTGACCGCTACTTTCAGATGCGCATCAAACCGCACAGTAGCTGCGCAGTGGAACACAACATGGATGTTGTCCACTAGGGTTTGTCGGTCTTCGGAGTTGATGCCCACGCCGGGTTTGAGACAGTCGCCAGTCACCGCCACCATTTTGGACAGGTAGTGTGGGCAGCGTTTACGCATCGGGTCGAAAAACTGCGGAAGAAAGGTTAAAAAAGGTTCATCTTCTTCTTCTTTTGGGGTGCAATAGTCCTACATACTGGACTCCGTGTTATGTTCAACTAAAGATGGCAGCTTTGTTTTGGCAAATAAGTAGTAGCTAGCGTGTTATGTTCAACTAAAGATGGCAGCTTTGTTTGGCAAATAAGTAGGTAGTAGCTAGCGTGTTATGTTCAAATAAAGATGGCAGCTTTGTTTTGGCAAATAAGTAGTAGCTAGCGTGTTATGTTCAACTAAAGACCAAGGTGACGATGGTTTCCCCTAAATTCGGAGACAAGCTATCCACCTCATTAACTTCACCCAGCCCGAGTTTGGGCGGACAAAGCCAGCAGGACGTGGTTGTCGAGATGGTCACTCATCCTGAAATGTTGCTTAACTTCAGTGATCTACTGGAAACTAATGTGTTCAACGTGCTATGAACCTCGAAACTGATGTAGGAACAGGATGTATAATTTGTGAATGCTCTTGTACTTGTTCAGAGTAAAACAGTATGCCCAGATCTGAAAATGAAACAAACAATCAACCATCCCGATATTAGAAGCATGTTCAATATAACAAGTTTCCCACTTTGATTAATTTACTGGGAATTTGATTGATTTACTTCACCAGGGCATTTTTCTCTTACCGGGAGGCCTAGAACTCTTTCTATTCCAGTGATGGATTACTTTCCACTTGATTGATTTACCTTCCATTTGATTAATTTACCAAAAATTTTGAATTCCATAGAAACTATAAAGACGGTCTTAACCCCAATAACTGATTAGTGATTATGATTACCCAACAACATAATTTAGATGCCCCGTTCCTATTTATTTTTTGACTGTCAGAACACAACACCATTAAGACGAACTATGATTTTAATAATAATTTTTTTTAACACGTAATGTCCCGAGGACGTACGAACCAAAATCGAAAAGGTTTTCGTTTCAAACCCACTGCAATTTTTGGCGGAGGCAAAATAAATCAATTGCGAAACGAGTGTTTGGTGCCGTTGCCTATATTGGGCTGTGCCAAATAGCTACCGGCATTGTGAAGACATTTTAAATTTTGAACAATGAAATTTAATAAATTACAAGTGGCAATGATAAGCAACACTCATCTTCAACTATTACAAAATAGCAAGTTTTGTACAAATTAGGATGATTACAAAACTTAATAATAATGGACCAGGTATTTTATTTTGTTATTGTCAAAGCTCTAAAAAGGTCAAATATCATCCCATAATCACATTTTCTTTAGTAAGACCATTTATAAATATAATAAGTACCTACATAGGTAATGTTTAATTATTGGGAACTTAAAGAATGCTTAGAATGTTTAATTCTTCAAGTTCTATTAATTTATTTCTTTCTCACACCCATAAGACACATAGGTAATAGGAATGTCCTTCAAGAACACCCAAAATATACGTTGACCTTAATTCGCCAAAAGCAGAAGATCTTGCCCATTATAGCCTCCGCGCTAGGCCATTATAGGTGATTACTCTCAGGCGAAGTGCCTCACAGAAACCTAAGTACCTAATTATTAATAGGTTTATAGGTACTTCGCCACAATGTCTGCTAATCATTGTGGAATAAAAATAAATGGTATTTTGAACGGGTGATTTAAGGCTGGAGATTTTGCTAAATCATTGTGCATTAAAGATCGATCTTTAGCACCTGAAGGTTTGTAATAACAACAAAAAGAAAGAAAGAGCACACTAGTGGAATGGGTCCGAATTCCAAATTGTACATATGGGAGAGTGGTAGTCTTAAAGTACACGTCTACATCTACCTATTACCGTGCTTATTGAAAATGACTCGAGACCTTCAAGTAAAACGTGGAGATAAGACGAGAAAAAAAAACTAAAGTAGAACTAGAAAAACCGAAATACCAATGTACCTAAATCAGATGACAGAAAAAATGGGTCTCCTGATCTTCTAATAAAGTATTGTTAGACAGGCAGATGATACCGTCTTAGACAACCAAATACGTAATACGAAAGATAACATTGAAAATATTGAAATACGTCATACCAAAGATAGGGTTGCAATATGATGTACCAAAATTGGTATTGAAATACACGGTACCAAAGATAGGTTTGAAATGCACGGCACCAAAATTGGTAGGTATAGAAATTCCTGGTACCAAGATTGGCAGGTGTAAGGTGTGCACTACTACACTTCTCTGAAGGCCCAAAGATATTCCTAAGAAACAATAATTTTCCTTGTTTGTAAAATAAAGAAATATAAATAAAAATAAAGAGAATAATAAAAACAAAAAGAGTTCCAGGGAGATAAAAACAAAGATCACCATCAGTTGGGGAATTTCAGACCGCAATAGTTAGATCAAGATTGCTCTAACGTAGGTACAGAGAACTTCAGGTCAAATATTGCACAATGCACATACATGGGCAGATACCATTGAACTTTCAGGGGATTTCCAGATACAAATGGAACTAACATTGTTGAAAGTATGGAAGTACTAATGTAGGTGTAATTTATCAGTAGAAATTTTATAAAAGGTTCCTGTACACAGTCTGTAGTACATACACAGTAGTTACATTATAAAGCATAGAACTTCAAGTGAGACAGTCAGATACATTGAACTTTCAGGGGATTTCCAGATACAAATGAAACGAAACTAACATTGCTGAAAGTATGGAAGTAAAGTACCTAGGTGTAATTTATCTGTAGACATGTTACAAATGGTATCTACTCGTAATATACACAGTCTGTAGTACCTACGCAGTAGTTGGATCAGGATAACATAGAATTTCAAATCAGACGAGACAGTTAACATTGAACTTTCAGGGGATTTCCAGATACAAATGAAACTAAAGTAACATTTATTTTGCTTTACTTAGGTGTAATTTATCAGTAGAAATTTTATGTGTGGTACCTATACCTATCTGTGATTGTGTATAAGTATCTACATAAATACATATATCCTCAGTTAACTTAGTAGCAATTTAAATTGGATTAGGATAACAGCTCTGACGTACAAACTTCAGGTCAGATACTAATGAACTTTCAGGGGACTTCCACCAACATGTAGGCGCTAGGTCGCTCGTTTCAAGATTGCAGCTTGCAGAAGTTGGTGGCTTTTCGGCGATTTTTACGTCACTGACCATAGACTAAACGTTTAGAGAAGGTTTTTCTGACCGTTTTTTATGACTTTAGGTACCTCTGACTTAGAGGTACCTAAAGAGGACTTTAAGGAAAATCTGATGTGATGTTCAACCCAGGTAATTTAATATCTAAGAATCATCTATTGAACAGTCCAGTCCACGAGTCTCTCAGGACTCGAACCCACGTCCTCTACTCCTCTAGCTTATCTGGCTGGGCTACTCACCTATACTGGGTCGGACCATGGCTACAGGCATACCTGCTCCTCCTCTACGCACCATATCTTCAGCCACTTGTTTGGTCAAAGCGTAGGTGTTAGGCCAATAGTCTACGATACCTGCAAAAGGAGAATTATTGGGCCTTAAAATGCTATTGGGTTGTTTGGAAAACGAATAGGTACTACTTCACTTTTTGGGTCTTCACAAAGTTAATGAGTCTTCAATCAATGCTCTTAAGATGATTCCTAGTTAAGTAACAAATGACGAAAAAACCTTGAAATCATATCGTGTTAATATGTATAGGATGCGCGGTTCGCCGCTTTGAACTCTTGACGTTCGCGCCTCCCGGCATACTTGATTAGCCAGCGACGATAGCACAGTTTTCAATGGACCATTGAAGTAAGGAGACGTTGCGCGTGGTTAGTGTTTGGATGGGGGACCAATGTGATCATCTGGGCAATCGTGCTGCTACCTTAAATGAGGATAAAATTTCATGCCTCGGCTAGGATCGAACCCAGGCCCTCCTGTTTACCAGCGTCTTGACCACTACGCCACCGAGGCAGGTGTCTTTAAATCTTACCTGGGGTGATTTTATCGATCATGTCATCGTTGAGAAGTTCAGTGATTTGAATCAGGTGGTTTGGATTGACAGGCGGCTCGTAGAACCGCTCCTCTATGATCGGCTGGCGGCAATTGGAGTAGGCGGTCGAAACGTGTACAAACGACTGCGGGCGGAAAAGATGAGAGAAGGCGTTAGAATTAGAAAAGATGTAAGGAAAACGGGTTTTATAGGTCTCTTTATTGACTTTTGAAGAGGTTTGATAGAGGGAACTGCTCGTATAAGTTGAAAAACGACTGAGGGCGGAAAAGATGCGAGAAAGCGTCAGAAAAGATGTAAAGAAAAGAGGTTTGATAGTTCCCTTTATCTCTTTATTGAATATTGAAGAGGATTGATAGAGAAAACTCTAACATCTAATGAGGCAAACGACTGCGGGTGGAAAAGATACGAGATAGCCTTAGAAAAGATGTATTGAAAACGGGTTTGATAGTTCCCTTTATTGACTTTTGAAGAATTTTGATAGAGAATTTTGACTCCCTAGCGCTTACATCTTACAAGGCAGATCAAGGTAAAGAAGGCACTTGGTAATGGTGATCCTCACAAAATTTAACCACAAATAATTCATTATTTGATTTGGTATGGTAAATTTAACTATTCAAATTACACCCGTTTTTTTTTCAGCTTAGAAACAAAGAACAAACGATCACATTGAGCAGTGGGGGAACTTGGCAACAGCGTAAAGTCTAAAGTTTTGTGGTGGGGGTGGTTTGCTGACGTCATCGTGCCGGCAATGCGTGGGGAACCTTATAACGCCTTCCTGCCCACGTGCTTTCTCCCCTTTCCCTCCCTTTCTCTGTCTACCCATAGCTCCTTTATCTTTTCTGTCTCTCCCAATCCCGATATTCTTCTGTTTACTCATCTCTTTATCTTCTTTCCCTCCTTCTTCGTCGTTTCTCTTTCCCCTACCCATCGTCTCTTCCTCTCCTTTTCCTTCCGTCTCTTTCCCCCTTTCTTCGTCCCAACTTCTCTTTAGCTCTCTCCTCCGTTACTCTCTCTATCTCTCTTTTCCCTCCCTCTCTTTCTGATAAAATCCGCCCTGGGCGGGAATCGAACCCGCGGCCTAGCGCTTACAAGGCAGACGCACTACCAACTAAGCTAACTAGGCTGGCTGTGCTGTTTTTACTCGCTGATATGGGTCCTGATTTCTGATTCAGGTTCAAACCCAGAGAAAGGACTGATGGGAGAAGACAGCTGGACCAATAAAGGGCAGCTGGTGATGCGTTATATTTTGGTGCTTGAATGTAATTTTTTGAGGGGTTTAATGTCACTGGGAGCTTTATCCTCATTCGGAGACAAGCTACCTCCCGACTCCTCACAACCTCACCCAGCCTGAGCAAGGTCGGGAAAAGCCAGTAGATTGCCCAGAGAGTCGCCTCTTTACCAACGTTGCTTAACTTCAGTGATCCATGCGGACATAACGTCATTGAGACCAGAAAAAAAATAATGTACCTTAGAACTGCTTTCGCATTACTTTGACCTACCTCGGTGGTGTAGTGGTCAAGGCGCTCGCCTGGTAAACAGGAGTTTAGGCTGGCTGTGCTGTTTTTACTCGCTGATATGGGTCCTGATTTCTGATTCAGGTTCAAACCCAGAGAAAGGACTGATGGGAGAAGAAGACTGGACCAATAAAGGGCAGCTGGTGATGCGTTATATTTTGGTGCTTGAATGTAATTTTTTGAGGGGGTTTAAAGTCACTGGGAGCTTTATCCTCATTCGGAGACAAGCTACCTCCCGACTCCTCACAACCTCACCCAGTCTGAGCAAGGTCGGGAAAAGCCAGCAGATTGCCCAGAGAGTCACCTCTCTACCAAAACCAACGTTGCTTAGTTCGTGGGTTCAATCCCAGCCGAGGTATGGAATTTTATCAATATAATTTGAGAATTTGACCACAATAATAGTAGTAGCCTACTGCTGGAGTAAAGGGACTTTTCAGTCCTATGCGAGCAGTATAAATAAGAACTATTATTATTACTTTAAGACACATTCTTTTACATCCATGCCTAATCAAGAACGGAAAAGTTCGGTCAGAATATTTCCGCCCTGGCCGGGATTCGAACCCAGCACCTCCAGATTGAGAGTCAGTGCTCTTGACCACTCGGCCACAGAGGTGGGCAACCAGAACTACACCACTACTGGATATTACCATCATGTAATGAACGTACTTGTATTCCTACCGAAGCAAACTGGACTGACCAGTACAACTTGCTAACTTGGATTGGTGAGCTTTTATAGATTTTCAAGTTCAAGTTCGTCCAGATCTAGTCCTGGTTTTCATGGCGACCTTTACTGTTCATTTCCGCGTCACTGGTATGTCGCGTAGTCGCGCGTATGTTCGGAGGGGAAATCACAATAATATCAAGAAGGGGAAATAGAGATAGTGGGAGGGGAGATTGACGATGAACCACCCACACCTAAACTTAGCTATGTACTTGTGAAAAGTCTGGAACTCACCACCCTTGTTAGCTTGGAGGATAGCGTGTATGCCTTGTAAGCGCTAGGCCGTGGGTTCGATTCCCGCCCGGGGCAGATTTTATCCTGAACTGGTAATGGTCGTTCTTGGAAAGGCTGGCTTTCTCACATCCTGTCTTCCTTCTCTAAATCCGGGGTAATGAGACCATAGCAGTTACAGTTCCCGACATCAAACCTCTTTTTGTTCAATTTCAGCCGTATGGAATTTTGTCATCAATATCTATTGCTTGCGAATTTCACCCCACTATCTCACAGTAGAAGCCTGCTGCCGGGGAAACGAATCTTTATATGGTAGTCTATAGTTTGGCTCACTGAATCGTCGTTTTCAGTGAAAGTTTTGAATTTGAATGTGTTTTTGAATGTTTGTTGGACATGGATGGAAGGAGTCCAGCCATTGAGTATCTACGAGTGAGTATTAGATTTATTCACGACTCGAAATTCGGCCCATACTCGTAAACAAATGAACTTGCAAGTTTTATTCTTTGTCGACTAGTCTTGCCTCTCTTTTCCCGAATGAGGAGGTAGATTTTATTCACTCCCGGACAATCCCTGAAACAGAATAAAAGAAAAAGTGATGATCAAAATTCCAGTCTTTCTAATTTCCTTATCCTATAGGTATGCGAAGGAAAGTAAGGTATTTTACACAGTCGCAGTAATTCATTTGCTAAGATGCTAAGACATTAAATTCATAACCTAGAGGTACTGTAATTCCAATATCATCAATTCAAACAAATTGATTCCTTTTCAATTATTTAATTAAATAATCAACTCAATCAATTAAATAAATATCTCATGTCGAAATTTGTGACCAAATATCATCCTGGACTCCGCACACAGGAAGTTCGTCAGAAAAGACTCCTATATCAATGTAATCTTCTTCTTTTCCTTCACCTTTTCCCGTGTACAGACGGGGTCGGCGATTTTGGACAGCCTCTCAATCAGCCCTGGGGTGATTGCTTTGGGCTGACATTTGGTTTTGGCTACTAAATTTTTACAAGTATGTAGATGCCAAAGCAAGAGTTACCTCAAAAAGATAAAGAGCAAAGTCTCTCAAGTGGCAATAAAAAAATAAAAAAATAAAAAAAATAAAATAAAGTTCGTTTTCTCAACTCACCTCTCCCTCAAAGATCTCCTCAAACCGTTGTCGACTATTTTCTAAGGAAACTAAGAAAACGATTGTCTTAGTAGTAGAAAACAGTAGATAAATAATTATTGTATGTGCGAAATAAATTATTCAGCAAATAAATTAATAAATAATAGACATGCGTTCGCCCAAGATACAAGCTTTTGACATGTCTACCGAGACTTGGAGACCGCCCAAAAGTGGGCGATATCGCCCCGGTTGCACATCACTGCATTAAACTACATAATTTATTGTATTTATCTATATTTTTCCCCCAAGGGTAACGCGTTCGCCCAAGATACAAGCTTTTGACATGTCTACCGAGACTTGGAGACCGCCCAAAAGTGGGCGATATCGCCCCGGTTGCACATCATCACTGCATTAAACTACATAATTTATTGTAGGTATTTATCTATATTTTTCCCCCAAGGGTAATGTGCTCATGATGCTCGAGCAATTGTCCCTTTGGATGGCCAGATAAGAACCAAGTACTGTCGCAATTGTTATGAAATTTTTCTTCTACAACATTACGTCACAACTTTTGCAAAGAGAAAAATGTAAAGTACCAGGTTTTTACGAGTATAAAAACCGATTCCAATTGGAACCGGTTGGGAACCAGAAAAAAAGGTGCAGAACCACCACGTGCTTATGATGCCATCATTTCAAAATAGACTGGTTCGGATTTCGGACTTTAGAACTGGTCTTTTTACCTGTAGAACCCGCCACTAAAAGGACTCGAAGACCAGTTGAACCTACCCCAAGAAGACCAGTTTTTTTTTCTTTTTTAGTTTTTAATAAATCAGTTTTTCTTTGAATTATACTGTTGTTAGGTACTCTTGAGTTGTACTAACAAAGTTGTACTTTGTATTCAAACAAGTATGGCCATTCCCTAGAACCCGCCACTAAAGGGACTAGAAGACAAGGGACCCACCACTAAAGGGACTAGAAGTTACACCCTAAAGGACCAGTTTTTTTTTCTTTAACAAATCAGTTGTACTTTTTGAGCTGTACTAACACTTTGTACTCAGTTGTAGTTGTACTTTGTACTCAAAGAAGTATGACCAATCCCTGGTCCTAATGGATATGTTCTGCAAATCAAAAGATTAGTTGATGAAGACTGGTTGACGTCTACAATAGGCGATTTTTATGGAGTATGAACTGGTTTTACATTACGTGGTTGTTGCATGAACACTTCCACTGATGAAAAAAAAAATAGATAGGTAATAATAAAACAAAAACAAACAAACAAGCAAAGTGTCATGTTAAAATACGATTTGAAGATTTTTTTTCTACTTTATCTGTGGGTACTGGTATGTCTGGTTTGACTATGCATTAAATTTTTTATTCCATTTTTTTTTCTTTCGTGAGTGGTTCCGTGTTTTTCTTTATTTTTCGTTGCTTTTACGTAATATTTTTTGTTTGGTTTTCATTTAGATGATTATAGAGATAAATAGTAAATAGTATTAAAGAAAAATCATTTTACCGGATACTTAAGCCAAGGCAAAGCATCACGGGAATGCCACGGCCAATATATCTATGTGTGTTTAACCTATAACTACATTATAAATAACCTACAAATAATAAAATTGCATTTCTTTCTTCTTCGAATGATCCAAAGGAGGAAAATTGTAGATTCACGCGATTCCAGAAATGTCCATGATGTTTAAATGTTTTTGAAATTGAAATTTGACTGTGGCATTGAAATTAAATCAGGGAGAGGTCAGATATAACCTAAATTCCATTTTAATTTTTTAAGGTGGTAAAAGAGAGACAACATAATTTTCTTAAAAAAAAAAAAAAAAAAGGAACGGTCAGGTTGTGGTGGATAAAAAATGTGTTACCCCTACGGTATAGACAAAAAAATAAACAAGGAAATAAATAAACAATTCATAATAAAAAAAAAAAAAAAATGTTTGACATAAAAAAAAAAAAAAAAAAGGGTTCTACATAAACTAGAAACTTGGAGATACATCTATCGTTTGACCAACAATGAAGTCAAAATGGATCTTCAGCATAAAATCCGCCCCGGGCGGGAATCGAAACCCTCGGCCTAGCGGCTAGTAGGCAGGCAGACGCTCTACCAACCTAGCTAACTGGCGGTCATTAGTTAATAGTTCTATTAACCTAGTCTCAACCTAAGTCAACCCAGAAGACTACAGATACCAGAGATATGGTGATATGGAAGTACCATATAACCTTGCTCTTGGATTCTTTACTTCTTGTTTACAATGGTAACCTCTTATCTTGACCTCTATTAGGTCTGTAAATAATGCGTTAGTCCGTTAGTGAACCAAGTTCAGGCTGATTCATTCTAGGATCACTAGGTCGGTATTGTAATGTATTCAGACTGAAAACGGTTTTACTACTATTATTATTTTAATGAAACTACACGTTTGGTCCGTTTTGGGACTTTTTCAAATGCCTCATACGAACTTCTTGGATGATGTAAAATTAAACACAAAATTAGGATTACCAGTAGGAAGAGATGAAACAAGAAATATGTAACTCAAAACTAAAATAACTAAAGAAAACTCCAGAAAAACTTTGGATTTCGGTAAAAAATAAAATAATAATACCAAACGTCCTTGAGTCTACAACCATCACCTAAGTCTACAATCTTCAAATCTATACCCAATGGTTTTTTTTCTGTTGGAAAAATAAGGTTTTTCTCTCACCTACCACGGAAAAAAATAAATAAAAAAATAAAATACCTAAAAAAATAAAATAAAATAAAACCTTGTTGTGTCCACTGTTCCAGTCATGGATTCTATAATTTAGGAACCCCTCAACATTGCTGACATTATTATGTATTTGATGAGAACCATTTCTTTCCCCAAATGAAAACACGTTGGTGGTAAGAATGGTAAGACAGAATCAAAGATGTCATTGTTCATTATTACAATCAACTAATCATCTACTCGTAATGGACATTCCGGCTTTAGTGGATTCCCACTCCTACCCACTAAAGTAATCCACTGGGCCAATGCCGAGGTCAGAACAAGGTACCTCCATATTCACCACAAAGAGCTATTAATTAAATTGGATGTTTCTCTGTTTCCATTGTGGTTGAATCTTAAAATAATTTAAATGATTCAATGATTCCTGAAGATGATGAAGATCAAAGGTGATTGCCTACAATAACGATGATTACCTACAATAAATTAAATAAATTCAGTAATAGTACCTACCTAAAATAACTTCAACTCTACTATTTCTAGGGCCCCCCCCCGCGAAAAAAAAAAAAAAAAAAAAAAAAAAACCTTGTTGTGTCCACTGTTCCAGTCATGGATTCTATAATTTAGGAACCCCAAAACATTGCTGACATTACTATATGGAGTATATGGATATAATGAGAACCATTTCTTTCCCCAAATGAAAACACGTTTGTGGTAAGAATGGTAAGACAGAATCAAAGATGTCATTGTTCATTATTACAATCAACTCTAATCATCTACTCGTAATGGCCATTCCGGCTTTAGTGGATTCCCACTCCTACCCACTAAAGTAATCCACTGGGACAATGCCGAGGTCAGAACAAGGTACCTCCATATTCACCACAAAGAGCTATTAATTAAATTGGATGTTTCTCTGTATCATTGTGGTTGAATCTTAAAATAAAGAATTAAAATGATTCAATGATTCCTGAAGATGATGAAGATCAAAGGTGATTGATCGCCTACAATAACGATGATTAACTACAATAAATTCAGTAATAGTACCTATACCTAAAACAACTTCAATTCTACTGTTTCTAGGGCTAATGAGGATTCTCGAATTCATTAACGAATTTCAAGTTCGTAACAAGGACACGTGATTGTCTAGATCTGGATACCAACCAGGGGCAACGTTGCTTAACTTCAGTGATCCATTTGGAACTGTTGTATTCAACGTGGTATCCTCTATGGCTACTTTGGTATCAGGCCTTTTCTTCAAGAGGTTTGATAGAGGAAATTGAAACGGCTGAGATCTTGTCGTGCCGAAATCGAAGAGAGCAAAGAAAGACAGGATAGGAAAAAGTCAGCCGTTCCGAGAAAGAAGATTGTATCTGTCAGCCTTTCCGGGAACGAACCTTATCTGTATGGGGGTCGATAAATAGAAGTACACCTTACTCCAAATGATGCAATAGCATTTCCATTCAGAGCTGGGTAGCTTTTATCAACCTGGTTTTTATATCTAGAGATATCTGTCAGGGTCGATTACAGGGGGGTACATCCGGTCCCATTTGCCTTGGGTCCAGGCTTTTCAAGGGGGCAAGTAGCTAGCAGTTTTTGAAAAGGGAAAATAAAATACGACTGCCTAGTATTCTTGTTTTAGACTTGTCTCACACAGGACGCGTAGACGAGCGACTTTTAGTAGCGCTTAGTCGTTCTTTAGGCAGTTTCCCTTAGGCTGGGTGGGAGCCGTTACAAGACTAGAAGCTTAAACATGGGACATGGGGCAGGGGTTCCCTAATGTGTTGATGGTGTTTCTGATGATGGTTTTTTTCTGCATAAAAGATTAATAAAGCGCTCAGTCGTCTGCAAAACCAAACCTATGAAACCAAAGCTTATACTTTTGCAGGCGATTACACAGAACTTCAAGTCGCGCGCGTCTAAGCTTCAAATGTGAACTTCCTACAACAACATTATTATTGTTGGTTGGTTGGTTGGTATCAAATGCTGGGAATTGACTATCAGGTCATTTTCCTGCTTATTTTTCCTGGTCATTTTCCAACATTATTATTGTTGTAGGAAGGAAGCCATTGTTATTGTCGGAGTTAACACCGGATCCCAGTTAGCCTGTGAACTGCCCTGATCTCTGTTGTATGTTGACATCACATCTCATAACTTTCGAGTTACTTTTACCAGGGTCAGTCGACTTGGAAACTTGGCAGCTTGGCACACATTTATTTTTTCCTTATTTGTGCCATTACAAAATTTTCACCTTTAAAAAAATGGTGTCTCCAAAATTGATCAAAATAAATTCTTGACCCTTTACAAGTGGATTTTCTTTTTACTGTGGCATTATTAAAAGAAGAATTAAAAAAAGAGAGAGAATTCATTTGTTTTTATACTCCAAAAGTCTAAAGTTGTCTTTCTATGAAGGGTAGCTTAACATTTAACATATATGTACTCATCATCTCATCAATAATTTTTTTTTAGTACCTAGATAGATTTATGTTGAGTTAAAATATGGACTGAACCTTTTGAAATTGTTTCCGACATATTCCGAGAGTCTTAAGATTGAAGCTCCTCAATTTGTTCTCAAGAGGTTGAGTGAGCCTCGTCTTGGGGTTCACTCTCAGGCAGGTCACAGCCATTCATAAAGTTAATCACTTACATTGCTTTAAAGTTTGCTTTAATTTAGTTTACGTTGCTTTAAAATTTATTTCTAGGGCTAATGAGGATTCTCGAATTCATTAACGAATTTCAAGTTCGTAACAAGGACACGTGATTGTCTAGATCTGGATACCAGCCAGGGGCAACGTTGCTTAACTTCAGTGATCCATTTGGAACTGTTGTATTCAACGTGGTATCGTTCATGGCTACTTTGGTATCAGGCCTTTTCTTCAAGAGGTTTGATAGAGGAAATTGAAACGGCTGAGATCTTGTCGTCCCGAAAGCGAAGAGAGAAAAGAAAGACAGGATAGGAGAAAGCCAGCCGTTCCGAGAAAGAAGCTTGTATCTGTCAGCCTTTCCGGGAACGAACCTTATCTGTATGGTATAAAATGCACCCCAGGCGGGAATCGAAGAAAGTAGAATATAATTATGTAGAATAAGGATGGAGGAAGAATATAATCGAAGATAGTACCTGTATAGGTACTATCTTCGGTACCTTAATAAATAATTATGTATGTTCTATCATCTATCTGAAGAAGATATGACTGCTATGAGGAAATGACTAATATCTCAACAAACGGTTTTTCCTGAGAACTAATCTGATAAATTATATCCTTACAATTTATCATCTCAGTTGTCTAATCTTCAGTTTGATAAGTGAAACAGTAAAGTTGTGGTAAGAAACACCTAGAATTAGATAACACGCACCATGGTAAACCATCGCATAACTACCTACAATAACTCTGTTTTCTTTGATGATACAGATGAAATTGAAAGTATTGGCAAATCGTCAAAAAATTGATTTTACTTTATTTCTCTAGGAGAGTCAATCTGTCAAGTAGCAACATATTAGTCATAGCCGCCGCAATCTTTTACCTATACCAAGATTTTACTTTAAATGAATCAATTAGGCAGCAATAAAAAACCAAACAACATTCTGGGTTTTCAAGATATTTTTCACAGCATCTTGCCCTTGACTGAGGAACCTTATCCAAGCAAAAATAGAGCATACAAACCTGCAGGGTTGATACTTGTCATACCGTATGCAATTTTATGTCGCACTACTAACCAGTTTTAACATCATAAAGATTTTTACCTAGCCAGATTTTGACGGTATTACATTCAAATCCAAACATGATATTTCCGTGTATGCCGGTAAATCTTCTTCTTTGATGTTAGGCATGATAATTCTGCTAAATCTCATCTAATATCTCTTATTCCTATTACCATGCACTTAAATTTCATTGTTTATCCGTTCTAGCACATGCTTCTCATGCATATGAGGTATTTCCTCTATGTAAAGTAGATGTAAATGATTCATTGTGAATATTATGATTATTATCATATTCAAAAAAGACAGAATTACATGCTACATAGGTACCTACCTATGTTTAACACTTGATGTTCGATGTTGTATTGATATTCTGAAGTGGATTGATAGAGGAACTGTAACGGTTAAGGTCCTATCGTCCCAAAAGCAAAAAGAGAAATGGGACGGGATAGGAGAAAGCCAGCCGTTCCGAAAACGAACCTTTCTGTTCCGGATAATTCCGCCCTGGGGCGTAAATCAAATCAGTGACCTAACGCTTACAAGGTAGGCTAGGGGTCAAGTGGATTGGAACACATCACATGCTTTCAGGCACACTCCATTTGTCAAGGGTCTAGGTTTACTTTGCCCTTAGGATCAATTTGATATGATATGAATCAATTTGATATGATATGAATCAAATATGAAGAAAACCATTTGCTAATGAAAATTTGTAATGAAAACCTCCGAGCTAACTAGGTTAAGGTACATAAAGTGTTAACGGCAATAAATCACTGGGTTATGATGACTGCCAGATTATGATGACATATTTACTGTCATTCAGATGAGAATGGTCAAGGCTATGAACGGCGCCCATCAATTTACGTGAATCACATCCAGAACCACACACGAAACAAAACCAGAATTACCAGGAACCATCTACATAATATTATACATCTAGTGAATATCGAAAAAAAAAGTAAGTGTACCATTTATTCGCCCACCTAAAAAACGTACCATTTATTGTAAAACTTTAAAACCCCCAAAAAAAAAAAAAAAAAAAAAAAAAAAAAAAAAAAATCCTAAAAGGATGATGACCCGTCCTCTAATGTGATTCATAGAAACTTCTTGAAATTTCTTTGAATAATTTTTATTTTCCTAAAATCTAAATACCAACCAAATCTGTAACACATAAAAAACAATACTTTCATTACTAGTATAGCGGAGCTATACTAGTAATGAATAGAAGCTATACTAGTAATGTAGTAATAGATAGTAATAGCGGAGCTATACTAGTAATGTAGTAATAGAAAGTAAAAAAATACATTACTTTCCTTCCTATAGGATAAGGAAAGTAAAAAGTGCTGGAGATATCAGTTGTCTATCTATTTAATAAATGTGAATAAAAAAGGTTTTTTCTTTTTTTTTTTCTTCGAATTATGTAGATTCTGGTTCTGGTAAGGACAATAAAACCGGTCGGTCATTAAAGCATTGTAAAATTACCTATCATAGAAAAAGAAGAAGGAAAATTCAAGCATTTTTTCCCCCTCCAAAGAGCCCGATCTCACCAACTTAGTGACTGATACCTCAAGACTTCAACCTGAAAATCACTGACCGATATCTCAAGGGTTTTGAAACTTCAAGATTGTACTGATTGCCACTTCAAGAAATTTGAAACTCGCCTGCACTCACTGATACTTCAAGTCTACAAGAAGTTCAAGACTTCAAGCCCAAACTCACAGACACTTCTAATTGGTGCCGTTAACTAACCGTAATTCTGAGTTGACCAACCTCCTCTTTGTGAATTCCTAGATACTAGATGATCTTTAACTATCTATGTACCCGTCTTCACCAGCCGTCTATCTTCAAATACCCATGCTGTACCTACATACATAATAAGTATCTATGTTGTACCTACATATACCTATTATAAATTTATGTATGTTTGCTTTTAAGTCAATGGGCAATATAGGCATTCACTATGCCTCTTACTGTACTTGATACACGACTATTCATTCATTATAGCAGAGGCACGTGACTGCTAGTGGATACAATATAATTAGTGGATACTTACTGCCCCCTCTGTACCAGTAAATTACAGGATGTACTCATCTGTTTGGCTGAAGAATGGCGAAACCACGATTGGTAACACCCTGAAGACACTTTACATCGTATACAAAAACAAAAAGGTCAAAAAGGTTTTCTAATGGTCTAAGCACTCACCCTTAGGCCGTCCGACAGACCTATTTTTACAGACAGTCGGAGAGTAAGGGGCGGAAGAAGCTTGAGACCTAGATATGAACTTTTCCCGGCGCACACGTTCCAACTGTATCTGTACCTGATTACTCAACTCTATGTCTTACATATATACGTATACGTATGTACGTACATCATATTATTATTAGTTTTAGTTTTATTATTTTATTTTCTTGACATAGATGTAAGTTATATAGGTTTTATTATATTTTTCCCCCCTTGTGAACATACTAAATTGTATCAAATACACAATAAAATATTGATTGATTGATTGATTACATCAATAATGCACGTTGCATCCTACATCATTAAGTAATCTCGCAAATTAATCATTATTACCTACCTGAGTACCTATGTATGTACCTGCTAGGTGAGATAGCATCTTAACTCATGTTACCTACTTTTAACTAAAATACTAGGTAGGTACTGTAGTAATTTATAAACCTATACCTCCAATTAGTTAATGATAGGGGGGATATGTCCAGATATCTATACGGTGTATTGAATTAATGTAAAATCGTAACATATGAGTATGTGTAATATGTGTATCTAGGTATGTTGTATTTATACATATGTTGCATAGGTCGATAAATAGAAGTACACCTTACTCCAAATGATGCAATAGCATTTCCATTCAGAGCTGGGTAGCTTTTATCAACCTGGTTTTTATTTAACTAGAGATATCTGTCAGGGTCGTCCACAGGGAGGTACATCCGGTCCCATTTGCCTTGGTTTCAGGCTTCTCAAGGGGGCAAGTAGCTAGCAGTTTTTGAAAAGGGAAAATAAAATACGACTGCCTAGTATTCTTGTTTTAGACTTGTCTCACACTGGAAGCAGAGACGCGCGACTTTTAGTAGCGCTTAGTCGTTCTTTAGGCAGTTTCCCTTAGTTTTTTTTTTTTTTGAAAAAACCCATAATATCTAGTGTAAGTCCTCAAAGCGCGGGGCCCCCAAAAGCGCGGGGCCCGTGGCAGTCTGTCATTCTGCCTTATGGGTAATCCGGCCCTGCTTAGGCTGCGAGGGAGCCGTTACAAGACTAGAAGCTTAAACATGGGGCAGGGCTTCCCTAATGTGTTGATGGTGTTTCTGATGATTTTTTTTATTTTTTTTTCTGTATAAAAGATTAATAAAGCGCTTAGTCGTCTGCAAAACCAAACCTACAAAACCAAAGCTTATACTTTTGCAGGCGATTACACAGACATTGTCCATCCGCTGGCACATGAGACATAGCATGCTCCAATACCTAGACACACTATCGCATAGTAATTCATAGTATGTCCGCTCTAATAGTAACCGATCCAATGAGCAACCGCGTGATTCTGGGTTTTCCCCGGCCCAACTCAGGTCCAAAGTTCAGTTTCGACTAATAGTTGACCCCATCATGAAAAGTTTAATTTTATGATTGTTTTTTATCTCTTGTAGAAATAAAATTACCTAACAGTTTCCAAAGTTACTAGTCAAGTGAAGACGTTGTTCTTTTACCTATATTAATTAAGAAGTTTTATTGTTAAGATTTCAACGTCTGGACAATCAATTGCTTCCCCGGCCCAACTCAAGCTCAAAAAAAGTTCAGTTCCGACTGTCTACTTAAAGGACCCCATAATGAGAATTTTTATTGTTAAGGTTCCAATCCAATGTCTAGGGTCTATCTATTCCAACTTCTGTATGGGGTCTATCGCTCAAACTATTCAGTCACCAATTAAACAGCTGAGGTAAAGGGACTCAGTCCTATTCGTGCAGGATAAACAAGAGGTAAGTACTATCTAATCTATTCTACGTAATTATGGTGTGAGTGTGTGACCCATGTACTGTGGAAAAACATTGTCCATTCAGACTGCGGGAGTAAAGGACTTTTCAGTCTCATTCTAGCAGAATAGAGGGAAATGCAAAGGAGGGAAGAGGAGGACAGGATAGGAAAAAGCCAGCCGTTCCGAGAACGAACCTTATCTGTTTAGGAAAAAGTTCGCCCCGGGCTGGAATTTGGCATTGGACCCGCGACCTAGCACTTCCAAGGCGTACTGCCTTCCAAGCTAACTACCTAATGATTAATCTATCTCGAGTCATAATAAATTAATTAATAGATATTATTCATAATTAAAGCAATTAATATTAAGATGAATGTTCCATTTTTGTGTGTTGTAATTACTCAGCAGTAATAGATAGGTTCAGCAATATTATTCGCTAGTAACAAGTCAGTGGCGATTTCTTGACGGAGTAGTGAGACCATCGCCTGGTAAACAGGAGGGCGTGGGTTCGATCCCAGTCGAGGCAGGGAATTTTGACCTCATTTATATGATTATTTGACCACATAATCATGGAGCTCTAAGGGTTAGGTGATAGAGAGCACCACTGAGATTGGTTGTTTAGCCAACACCTGAGAGCAGCCTAAGACGCGTTTCGTTTTTATTGGAACTCATCAGTTTAGACATAGCTCTCAGGTGCTGGCCAAGAATTTGGAAGTGTCATTTATACTTCAGAGATGGAAATTGTGGAAAAACGAGAACTTGCGTTTTCTATGTAATAGATTTTATTTTGTGTTGAGTGTTGTTGTGAGCGCCACAGTTGGAAAATCTCACCATTCGCCACTGTAATAGATTAGTACCCAGTATGAAATAGTATTTCTATGTAGTGATTGTAAACCAATAGTAGGTAGTAATATACAAGGTATTATTACCTAGAGTACCTACATTCTTCGTTCCGGTTGTAGATTTTCATAACGGATTTGAACTAATTTTCATTACTATAAGCCTATAAGGTATTAATAAAATTAATTCATTATGACTATTAATTAATCTTTAATGAATTTATTGTGTATAATAGTGCTTCTTTGTAGGTATCTAGCGTTCGGATAGGATTAAAGTTCAGTTTACCCCAGCAGTATAGGCTCCTATTATTACTATTTCTCTGGTCAAATTCTCGATCGGTCATCGGGATTGAACCCACGCCCTCCTATGTACCAGGCAAGCGTCTGGACCACTTAACTACACCACCGAGACTATAGCTATGGGGGGATTTTTTTTTTCAACTTTCCTTGTATCTTCCAAGTCAGACATCGAATTCAAACATGGACCTAGAAGGTAAACCATTGCTCTATCAATTAGGAACAATTAGGTTAGGTTATTGAATTGTTTACAATACTGAAAATTTGGAACAAAAAATGACAGTGAATATCTATTTTCTACCTATGTTACCAAAAGGCAGTCAAGGCCACTTACTTATACGCTGATTACAATAATGTATGACCTCTCTTGTCAATAAGATGCTAGAATAGTTAGCTTTTGGATTGTAGCGCGTCTGCCTTGTAAGCGCTAGGTCGCGGGTTCGATTCCCGCCCTGGGCGAATTTTATCCTGAACATGGTTCTCGGAAAGGCTGGCTTTCTTCTTCTATGCTATTCCAATTCTTCTCTTTTCGATTTCGGGACGATAAGACCTCAGCAGTCACAGTTCCCTTTATTAAACTTCTTAAAAAAAAAAAGAAAAAAAAAGTCACCACGTGCGTAATTAAATATACAACGTTACTTACATTCCAATCGGATTGAAACATAATATTGGACATCATATGTAAATTACCATAAATTACCATACACTATACAATAAAATTATACATATCAGGCCTTGACTTCAAAACATGTATTGAAAATGAAAATCAATAAACATGAAAAGTCAATGTGTAGGTAGGTATGTAATAATAATAATAATAATAATAATAATAATAATAATAAAATAATAATAATAATAATAATAATAATAATAAAATAATAATAATAATAATAATAATAATAATAATAATAATAATAATAAATTAAAAAAAAAAAAAAAAAAAAAAAAAAAAAACTGATCTGAATAGGTGGTGATTTTTTTAAAATCATTTTTGGTGAACTTTAGAAGTCAGTCTCGAGCGGGAATGGAACCCGCGACCTGGCGCTAACAAGGCAGACGCGCAATGCTACCGTCCAAGCTAACTAGGCTGCCCAACGTCGCTTCGTTCGATCTATCAATCTATCATTAATAACATTAGGTATGATCTATGACACATTACTTTTATAATGAAGTTACTCGTATTATTAATTATTTTTATGAATGATTATTTGTTTTGATTGTTTTTCCTGCCATGATAATCACACAGGAGATAATTTATTATGTTGATATGGAAATTCAAGATGATTTATCATAGGAACTAATGGAAGCAATTAGAGAACTACCTAGAATCTATATAGAATCATAGATACAATGCGAGAGGTAGGTGGCTATTATACCTAGTCATAAATATGGTAATGTGCAGAATTTCTAGTAACAATCTAGCAGTTTTCCAGATTTTTATAGAATTTCTAGTAGCAAACACAGTCGAACCTGGTCTATCTGGGAATCCAAGGGACCGGCAATTTTTCCCCCGTTATCCAGGTTTCCCAATTACAAAAGTATTCCCCAATTACAATTATGTAGGGGGTAGGGGGTGTCCGTATTTACCCCCTGTTCTTAATTACCCCCGGTTGACCCTACAAATGAAGGGCCATGATTTTTTCCCCCTTTATCCAGGTTTCCCATTTAGACGGGTCCCATATAGACAGGTTCGACTGTATACCTAATAATCTAGAAATCTAGTTGCCTGCCAATATTATTACGTCAAGATGAGGTGTGGGATTCTACCTACTGATTTTACATAGAATCTGGATAGTACATTGACGTATAGGATTTTCCTCGGAGTACCACTTTGTGGAACAATATTGGAGTACCACTTAGATGAGCTTGAAGAAACCCGTGTAGCTGTCCGGTCCATTTGGAAAATTTTGATACTTATACTTGAAAAAATAGAATAGAATAGAATAATAACTATCTTTGACGTCCATTTGTTTGGATAATCCCTTGAATCACCAGTTTCGATGCGGGCGTTCTTTGAAAGACCTATTATGGCTTGACCTCGGCACCTACCTACATAGATGAGAAGATCAGTAGGTATATATCTGACTTCTTTTTCATCAGTTATCTCACCTCTTTTTCAGACAATGAAATAAGTATAGGATACCTATAATTATCAACACATGGTACATATCTCCGACGTCCATTTAAGTGAGGAAAATCCCTTGAATCACCAGATTCCATTGTAGCATTCGTTGAAAGCTCTATCGTTTGGCAGCTACTAGCTCCTAGATCAGTATCTGACTTCTTTTAAGATAATGGGTATTGGGTTATAGGGTACCTATAGTTATTATGAACACGTGACTCCTCTGACGTCCATACTGTCCATAAGGAAAAAAACAAAAGAAAATCTCCAATTATTCCTGGAAATTCACGAGTATCTGCGCAGGATGGCATCAGTTTTTCTTACTGCCATCAATCTGCATGAAAAACGTGCCCCGTCTTCTTGACAGAGCCCATTAATTCTATTCTTGTGTCAACTTTAATTTCATACCTATATAATTTTCCATTCTTACGCTCTTTCAATCGAGGAAAAGATCTTTTTATTTAATAGATTTAATAGATATCCAATAGGCTGGCACTCCAATCTAGTATCTTTGAGGAAAAATCAGTACTTGAGTACCTACCTATCTATTTATAAATTTAATAATGGACGGTCAAGAAGTCACGGGTCCGTCACGTTTTGTAGTCTTTCTGTTTCTAATTCCTCAATCATGTAGGTAGTTTTTGTCTTTTTCCATGTCAAAGTTCACGTAGGAATCTTTTCCTTGTATTCTTTGTACTTAATGTAGATATAAATTGGGTTTGTCCCTAAATTGATTATTAGTTTTGTTGTGGAAATTTTGGGCTGGAAAGCCCCATTTAGGAGTGACCGACATGAGGTGAAGAATAAATATTAATCATTACCTACCTAGGATGCCTTGGACTAGTGAAGATTCAATAAATTGTTTCAGTACGGACAACTAGCTGATTGTTTTTTGATATGATAGAATACGTCATTGTTTTTGTAGTTCTAATATCTTTTTGGTGATATACTGTTAGCATAATAGGACATCTTGTTCTAAACTGTCAGCTGACAGTGGAAATAAAGCACTTTTTATTAAAGCACTACTTATAAATGTACCTACAAGCATTACTTAAATAAAGCACTAAGTAGGTAGGTAGTTTACTCAACTATCTTCTTATGTCTTAATACACTTATACCTATGTTTCTTCTGGATATACTTATGTTTCTTCAAATCTTCTAAATGGCAACTGCATATGTGGACTATTCTGGACTATGATGGCAACATTGGAATCTGGGTTTGAACTTTACTAGTGTTACAATGGTCCACTGCATAACTAATAACTACCATGTCAATGAACTTTCCCAATTCCTAGTGCATTCGTCAGAAGCAGTTTTGACTATTTTTTATTTCCTCGAAAGATTTAGGTAACAAAAAAGTGACGTTAGGAGAACCGGTATTTTTTTGGAATGCACTTTACGGATTTTATAATCAGTTTTTACGATTTTTTTAAGCAGTTTAAAACGTAGATCTAGGATAATTTATTGTTGTTATAGTGCTGTATTTGACTAGTGCATCAACAGGTAGCTTGGTGATGCGATGCTCAGATCAACTATATTAAGTATTAAAACGAGTAGGTACATCAACAATATAAGTACTGCTCGCCTAGTAATATATTGCACGAATAAAACATTGGGTCAAATTCTGAAATATTCTAGAGGATAAAATTCCATACATCGACTGGGATTGAACCCCCACCCCCTGGTTATCAAGAGAACGTCTTGACCATTAATACTACACCAGCGAAGTTTTCCCGTGTTTTGGGTCGGCGTCAGTCTCTCAATCAGCCCTTTATTTTGACATTTATTTTATCTGTTTCGACTAAAAAAACTTCAAGAACTCAATCTTTGCTAGGTATTTCTTTAGCAAGGGAATGTTCAGGCTGGCTTTCTCTCTGTTTAAAATCCCCCAGCCAGGGCTAAGCTGGTCTACACTCTGTTTAAGGTACCCCAGCCAGACAACCGAAGTCAAAAATGTCAAGAACAAAAAAATACTTACTTTGTTGGTCCTCGAAATGTCCCTTTGGCTCAAAAAATTGAACTGTCCAGGCGAAAAACGCGGACTATTTTCGCACGAGAAAACCGCTCGAATCCGAAACGGGGAAGAAAAATTTTACACTTTCGAAAATCGAAAATCAGAAAAAAAATTCCTCGCACACAAAAAATTCGAAAAAAGGCTAAAAAGGCTCACACGAAAAAAATCCCTTTTATCATCCGGGGAAAAATAAAATCAAAATAAAAAAGATCTAAAATTGTGATTAAAATCACAAAAAAGGGGTTTAAAAGCCAACTTTTGATTCGTCAAAAGCTAAACTTCACAGCAAGAATTGCGCACGGAAAATTAAATTTAACTCGATCTTCGAATATTTTTTTTTTATTCGAGATGAATTTAGATAAAAAAAAAATCTCGTTGTTGCCTTCTTGATAAGTTGTCATAGACTGACCAGTGCGATGTCGATGTTGGAAGATCTGAGAAGAAAATCACCTCCAACCAGATCGCTGGATCGCTGTACCAAGTTAATCTAGTGATAAAGGTGATATGACTATAGTGATGATGGTAGTTATGTTAGTAATAGTAAGCGCGATAGTGGGATTTACCCAGTACGCACGATATATGGTAATGATGGTATCTATTTTGATAGTCATTTTCGTTTTTTTTTTTTGGTTGGTTGATGCAGTCTTTCAACTACGCTAGGGAGTTTTTTATACATATATATTTTTTAAAATAATTATCATTATTACAAGTAGGTACATTATTTTTTTTTTTGGTTGGTTGATGCAGTCTTTCAACTACGCTAGGGAGTGTTTTTATAATATAAGATTTTTTAAAATAATTTTCATTATTACAAGTAGGTACATTATTACAAGCATAAGATCAATGTTTGTCCATTTTTTCCTCTCTTAGAAGTAAAAGTATATGTACGCCACTGTATAATTGCTAAGGCCTGGAAAATCAGCAACACGTGATTCTTCCCACGTGAAATATCACTCAGCAACGTAGCTTCGGACTGGATTAGTGGATGTTAGTTACAAAATCACCGAAGACCTTTTTCACAATTTTTGTAGATATGTCAGCATTACTATGGGGCTCCTTCACTATTTTTGACACTGACATGTCTATATTTTTCTTTTCACTCTGGTAATGCCGCCACTGGTCGCTACTCGATTAAAGAAGCTACTCAATTGTGCTCGCTAGGCTGAGTGCACCCCAAAATCCAAGAACAGAGCCAAAAAAAACTTCGACCCCGCCGGAAATCGAACCCGGGACCTCCGGAGTGCAAGCCTAGTGTGATAGCCACTCGGTCACGGAGGTAGCTAGATTCCTAATATTATAAAACAGTTTTTTTTTATTTTTATTTTTTTTTTTCATTTTTTTACCGTTAGGTACAAAGGGTTTGGTCTTCATCCCCGTCAAAACCACTAAATTAGTGGATGTGTCAAAATTTCCACCAAATTTTCAAAGACGATCAGACTGGCGAGCATATAGCACATTAACATATAGGTTGTTAATTTACATAATTATGTACCCTATGTAACATGAAACATTGAAACATAATAGCGGAATACCTACGGTTAGGTAATTGTTACTTGAGAATTAAAAAAAAAATTAATTTGCAAATTTAGTATTGGTACCTAATGTAATTCAAGAAGTTGTGAGTGGATTTATGCATGGTGATCATAGATGTAAGTTATATAGGTTTTATTATATTTTTCCCCCCTTGTGAACATACTAAATTGTATCAAATACACAATAAAATATTGATTAATTGATTACATCAATAATGCACATTGCATCCTACATCATTGTGATGAGTTTTTTTTAATCGGAACGGCTGACTTTCTCCTATCCTGTCTTC
The DNA here is from genome assembly GCF_000475195.1 of Diaphorina citri. NCBI lineage: Eukaryota > Metazoa > Arthropoda > Insecta > Hemiptera > Psyllidae > Diaphorina > Diaphorina citri. Next base: position 382,819 of record NW_007377482.1, on the reverse strand, counting down.
CTTTTCTCTTCCTCTCCGCTTTCGGGGCGATAAGACCTTGCCAGTTAAGTTCCCCTCTCTGCCTCTCTTAACACATCAATAAGACACCCTAAAGCCTGATATACATAGGGAGTGTTTTAGTACTCAACTCTATGTCTTACATATATACGTATACGTATGTACGTACATCATATTATTATTAGTTTTAGTTTTATTATTTTATTTTCTTGACATAGATGTATTGGTAAGGTCGTTGGGCTTTTATACTGCTTTATTAGGTGGAATTTATTGGGCAAGGTTGAGGGCAATACTGCGTTAGAATCAGCTATCAGCATGTGATGTCCCAGAACCGTAAAATCAGTAGCTTCTCTCGGAACGGCTGGCTTTCTTCTATCCTGTAATCTTTCCATCTTCGATTTCGGGACGATAAAACCTTCTTTTTTTTACCAATTTACCGATCAGACCGATCGAAATGGAGAGCTGCCAACCTATCTTAGGATTGAAGAGAAAGAAGAAGAAGAAGAAGAAGAAGAAGAAGAAGAAGAAGAAGAAGAAGAAGAAGAAGAAGAAGAAAGAAGTCACTAATTGCCACCTTCAGTTCCCTCTTGAAAAATAAATAAATGTAAAAAAAAAAAAAAAAATCAGTAGCTTGTGTAAGCAAACAGCTCAAGAGACGTCTCACTTTTTCGGTCCAATGATTTAGCATCGTCCAATTATGTTGAACCAGATTCAAATTGGTCACTCAGACATCTGCGATCATTAAAAAGTGCCCTAGACAGGAGGAATGTCTGGTAGTTACTGAAATTAAAATTAAGCAATATGATAGCAGATAGAGTACCTACCTATGCAATATGAGCATCAAATTTGATGGTTGCTGTAATCATGATGATTTTTTTTCTATAATCACCTAATCGTCATTTTGGCGAAAGCACGTTGTTCCAAGTGGATCACTGAAGTTAAGCAGCACTTCCGGATCCCAGTTAGCCTGTGAACTGCCCTGATCTCTGTTCTATGTTGACATCACATCTCATAACTTTCGAGTTACTTTTACCAGGGTCAATCGACTTGGAAACTTGGCAGCTTGGCACACATTTATTTTTCCTTATTTGTGCCATTACAAAATTTTCACCTTTAAAAAAATGGTGTCTCCAAATCCAAAGTTGATCAAAATAAATCCTTGACCCTTTACAAGTGGATTTTCTTTTTGCTGTGGCATTATCAGAGGAAGAAGAATAGAAAAAAGTGAGAATTTATTTGTTTTTACACTTTAAAAGTCCAAAGTTGTCTTTCTATGAAGGGTAGCTTAACATTTAACATAGGTACTCATCAATAAATTACAAGTAATATTTTTAGTACCTATATAGATTTATGTTGAGTTAAAATATGGACTGAACCTTTTGAAATTGTTTCCGACATATTCTGAGAGTCTTAAGATTCAAGCTCCTCAATTTGTTCTCAAGAGGTTGGGGTTCACTCTCAGCTCTCAGGAGTCTCAGGTCACAGCCTTTCATAAAGTTAATCACTTACATTGCTTTAAAATTTGCTTTAATTTAGTTTACGTTGCTTTAAAATCACTTACGAGAGTAGCTTGCTGAGTAGGACTCTGCCGAAGAATCCTGTTCCTCCAGTGATGAGGATGTTGGCACCATCATAGAACTGCTGGATGGGGGTCATCGATGGTCTCCTTTCAGAAATTACTTCGGCTGACATTCTGTGGAAAGGAGAGAGGAAAATTCATCAGTAAAATATTGTTCTGTCCCAGTAGCTTGCTGAGTAGGACTCTGCCGAAGAATCCTGTTCCTCCAGTGATGAGGATGTTGGCACCATCATAGAACTGCTGGATGGGGGTAATCGATGGTCTCCTTTCAGAAATTACTTCTGCTGACATTCTGTGGAAAGGAGAGAGGAAAATTCATCAGTAAAATATTGTTCTGTCCCGAAAACATAAGACCGTGTTCAGACTGCGGGAGTAAAGGACTTTTCAGTCTCATTCTAGCAGAATAGAGGGAAATGCAAAGGAGGGAAGAGGAGGACAGGATAGGAGAAAGCCAGCCGTTCCGAGAACGAACCTTATCTGTTTAGGAAAAAGTTCGCCCCGGGCTGGAATTTGGCATTGGACCCGCGACCTAGCACTTCCAAGGCGTACTGCCTTCCAAGCTAACTACCTAATGATTAATCTATCTCGAGTCATAATAAATTAATTAATAGATATTATTCATAATTAAAGCAATTAATATTAAGATGAATGTTCCATTTTTGTGTGTAAACTGCAGACATTACGCAATGCTTACAGCTATTAGACGCAGTATTTATTCAGGTCTATGCCATTTGGCCTGAGGGTATTTGTGTTGCCCAATCTACGCTCAATCAATTCCTATAATCTAGATGATCTGTACTGTACCTGTACACACTGAATCAATGATGAATATACTTCAAGGCCTTCAAGACCAAACTCACTGACACTTCAAGGAATGGACTTTAAGTCCTCACTGACTTACCGGCTGATACTTAAAGATTTCAACCCATTGACTTACTGATGTCTATGTACCTACTTCAAGGACTTTGAAACTTGAAGCCTTCACTCACTGACAAGGAATTTTAAACTTCAAGCCCGATCTCACCAACTTAGTGACTGATACCTCAAGACTTCAACCTGAAAATCACTGACCGATATCTCAAGGGTTTTGAAACTTCAAGATTGTACTGATTGCCACTTCAAGAAATTTGAAACTCGCCTGCACTCACTGATACTTCAAGTCTACAAGAAGTTCAAGACTTCAAGCCCAAACTCACAGACACTTCTAATTGGTGCCGTTAACTAACCGTAATTCTGAGTTGACCAACCTCCTCTTTGTGAATTCCTAGATACTAGATGATCTTTAACTATCTATGTACCCGTCTTCACCAGCCGTCTATCTTCAAATACCCATGCTGTACCTACATACATAATAAGTATCTATGTTGTACCTACATATACCTATTATAAATTTATGTATGTTTGCTTTTAAGTCAATGGGCAATATAGGCATTCACTATGCCTCTTACTGTACTTGATACACGACTATTCATTCATTATAGCAGAGGCACGTGACTGCTAGTGGATACAATATAATTAGTGGATACTTACTGCCCCCTCTGTACCAGTAAATTACAGGATGTACTCATCTGTTTGGCTGAAGAATGGCGAAACCACGATTGGTAACACCCTGAAGACACTTTACATCGTATACAAAAACAAAAAGGTCAAAAAGGTTTTCTAATGGTCTAAGCACTCACCCTTAGGCCGTCCGACAGACCTATTTTTACAGACAGTCGGAGAGTAAGGGGCGGAAGAAGCTTGAGACCTAGATATGAACTTTTCCCGGCGCACACGTTCCAACTGTATCTGTACCTGATAGTGTGTGCGGGCGCCCATCAGATATCAGGTAGACCTGACAGACGGACCTTTTTAGCCGTACCTGTCAGGTATACCCAATAGTGTGTGTGCTCATCAGGTGTCAGGTATACCTGTCAGGTCTACCTGATAGTGAGTGGCTGGGCTTAGAAACTGGTATATTCAACGTGCTAACGCTGCGCCACTAAGCTGTATTGACTACATCTTGCAACTCAACTTTTTTTAGTTTGAAGTCATCCTGTATAACGTTGATTTTACTTCGCGGTTGCTGAAGGCACAGAAAGGTTATTGGTCTGATTTTTATTTATTTAACTGTCCCGCTGATTACCACGCAGGTGAATATTTATCACAGTAAAATAGCTAGATATGGTTAGTTTATGTACATCGTGGCTAGTGTACATCGGTTGTCGACTAGTCTTGCCTCTCTTTTCCCGAATGAGGAGGTAGATTTTATTCACTCCCGGACAATCCCTGAAACAGAATAAAAGAAAAGTGATGATCAAAATTCCAGTCTTTTTTTCTAATTTCCTTATGCGAAGGAAAGTAAGGTTAAAATCCGCCCCGGGCGGGAATCGAACCCGCGGCCTAGCGCTTACAAGGCAGACGCACTACCAACTAAGCTAACTAGGCTGGCGTACGTCACTGTAATTGCTAAGGTTTTTTACTGATGAGGGCCTGGAAAATCAGCAACACGTGATTCTCCCCACGTGAAATATTACTCAGCAACGTAGCTTCGGACTGGATTAGTGGTTGTTAGTTACAAAATCACCGAAGATCTTTTTCACAATTTTTGTGGATATATCAGCATTACTATGAGGCTCCTTCACTATTTCTGACACTGACATGTCTATATTTTTCTTTTCACTCTGGTAATGCCGCCACTGGTCGCTACTTAATTTAAGAAGCTACTCAATTGTGCTCGCTAGGCTGAGTGCACCCCAAAATCCAAGAACAGAGCCAAAAAAAAACTTCGACCCCGCCGGGAATCGAACCCGGGACCTCCGGAGTGCAAGCCTAGTGTGATACCCACTCGGTCACGGAGGTAGCTATAGATTCCTAATATTATGAAACAGTTTTTTTTTGTTTTTTTTTTTTTTTGTTTTTTTTTTTTTTTTTTTTTTTTTTTTCTTATTTTTTTTTTTTTTTTTTTTTTTTTTTTTTTTTTTTTTTTTTTTTTTTGTTTTTACCGTTCCAAAGGGTTTAATCTTCATCCCCGTCAAATTAACACCACTAAATTAGTGGATGTGTCAAAATTTCCACCAAATTTTCAAAGACGATCAGACTGGCGAGCATATCACATTAACTTAAGGTTGTTAATTTACATAATTATGTACCTATGTAACATGAAACAGTTCCAGCAACGGAGGTCTTATAGTCCCGAAATCGAAGAGAGAAGGAAGACAGGATAGGAGAAAGCCAGCCGTTCCGACAACGAACATTATCCGTTCAAGATAAAATTCGCCCCCGGGCGGGAATCCAACCCGCGGCCTAGCACTTACAAGGCAGACTCGCTACTCTCCAAGCTAACTAGGCTGGCTGTGACTGTTAATGGTTGATTACAATTTAATGACTATTTCCGCATGCCTTTTTGTTCATTGGTGTTTCTTAGAATGGAACTAGTTTTCTTCTATGTATGTTTGTATGTACATACATTGAAAATTTCATCTCGTTTGTCTGCAAGTTCAATGAAAACTGGATGACATAGCCTAGGGGCCGATTAAAACCGGCCTACGGGCTGAGCGGAGCTCAATATACGGACATATACCTGCCTTTACAATCGTTGCTTCTCTGCTGGGGATCTTACGTAAGGATGGCTGGCCTTTTTCGACCTCAAGAGGCACTAATTATAGGGTACTAAGGCTAATAAAAATTTAACGTTTCTATTCATTCAAGCTTCATGGCAGGGCTGAAGCTGATTAGTGATCATCCATAGGAACCGCTTCAACTACTCGTATCACTGTATAACTCAATCGGAAAAGGCATAGCTGCTGCTGCTGCTGATTTTTACATCAGTCAAATTTCATCTGTAATCTGATATGCTACGCCTATGGTTGATACTCATAATTAATGGCGTAAACTGACCTTGTTTGGACGCCTAAAACATGTGGAACTATGATCAGCTATTAAAATAAATGAATAATTTATAAATTTATCTACAAATAGGTATCTACATTCCATCGAAAAATGTGGATTAAGACTGGTAGGTAATATGCTACTAATAAAAGCACTGCATACTGCATGGGACAAGTAGCCAATCAAATCTTACGCCTAATTTCCACAAGGTTAGAATGCAGTCCAGCTACTGACTTCTTGTAAACACCAGTGATGTCCAGTAACATTCCGGTCCAGTTTGTAGGGTAGGATCGGTTTGGCAGCTGTACAGAAGTGCAATATGTATCGAAGGGTTGCCAGTTGGGTTGTAGAAAATGACTCAGACATTGACCTCGTCTATAGTTACTTTTTAGCCTTTTCCTTAAGTTTCAAATAGGTAGGAAAATGGGCACTTATGTAAATGGGTAGATTGTGTAGATCTGTAAGTACCTATGTAGGTGGGTAGATCCGAGTATGTAGACTAACGTAGTACGTAGGTAAGTGCCAAGAATCGCAATGAGGTTGGGGACCAATAAATGCAATAATTTAAATGCAGGTAATTAACCTCGTAAATCTCATAATTAACATTAGCTTCGGTGGATCAAAAGAAAGATTTGATGAAAAGATCACCAATAGCGGAGTCTATTGCAAAATGAAAATTTAGCTAAAAGCCAAAGACTGGTAGCGGCTAGCAATCTAGCGACCACAAGTCACAGACTGAGGTGTTAATTATTAATGGAAGTATGTAAAATAACTAATTAAACCTCATCCATATGTTTTTTTTTTTTTTTTATTCCAGGTGTTCAAATTACTTGTTTGTAAAATGGTCTCCCCATAAATGACCTTGGTTAAACTGCGGTGGAAAAGGGACTTTTCAGTCCTATCCCAGCAGGATGAACATTAAACAAGGTATATTCTATTCTAATCCTTATGTAAATGCTAATCAGAAGATTAGACCTTTAAAACGAGCTTTCTCACACCTTACACCTTCTTCAAGAGATGTGTTATGTAACGTGCAAGATTTCCAAGGAAAACTGGAAGCTATGCCATATCCTGAAGCAGCGGGTATTGGTTTTATTGCTTTGGAAAATGATTCGATAGTGGCGGATAGTACCTATAAGTTATTGGGTTGACAGTAACTATGCAATGCACTTTCCTTGTACAGAAAAAGCCCAATCTGACAGTCTGACACTAATAATTATTTATAAATAAAAATTCTCGGTCTCAGATCAGTCTTTAGGAAAATTTGACTAAGGATAAAATCCGCCCTGGATGTCTGAAATCCAGAAAGCCTTCAGGAAATAGAAAGGTTTCATCACTTTTCAATCACACTGTATCTGAAATTCAGAAATCCTACAGATAATATAGAAAAGTTTCATAGCTTTTCAAACGCGCTGTGTTGTTTTGATTTTGATCTTGATATTTTGACCTACAAAAAATTGACATGTCGGAATTTTCTGATTCACCTGATGTGCTCCATGTGTCAAATGAGTACACCATGTGTTATTAATGTGCATTGTGTCATATGTTTAGACCATTATTATTGGTACTATTATGTCATAATATGACCATATGTAATATTCGTCTTATCTATGACCTGGGGCCGAAAAAGTAATCTGATTGGGACTTTTCCATCCATCAGGAATCAAAAGTTGTAAAATTGTATACCTAGAGTTATTGGTACAGTACTACAGTATCTACCTAGTTATTGGTACAGTACTACAGTACCTACCTAGTTATTGGCACAGTATCTGGAACCAAGGCCGTGTTTAGGGGACCCGGGTTACACCCTCGAGCTTTATTTTTAGTCCCTCCTTCCTATTATTACAATAGTAATAAAAAGGTATAAGGGACGGACTATTGTATTCGCTTCGGTGTCGTCTGTGTTTCTGTCAGTCTGTCTGTCTGTCACTCTGTCTGTTCCCATAGAAGGACTTATCCAAACCTGGTCGACCTATATATTATCAAATTAATAGTCTGTTTACCAGGAACACGAAAATGGTGGTGCTAATTTTGTCCAGAGAACCATAAAGCCAAAAAAAAAAAAAACAAAAGAACCCCTCCCCCGGTACATTACTGTTTGGACTCTCGGGCCCCCCGTCGACGAAATCCTGTCTATACAGAAAGAAAGATGTCTTCCTCTTTATTGATCCACATGAAATTCGTAACTATCCTGAAGGCCTGAGGATCACTGAATCCGGGACCTCGGGTGACAAGTAATCTTCAAATCTGGAGGAAGGTTCGAGAAAAAACATTTTAGGTTCAATGGACTACCAACTGAATGGAAATATGTTTGTAGGGAACAAAAAAGTAAGACATAATAATACTTATGTAATTCGATTCGAAAGTTCCACAATATCCGACGTACATAGGTACCTAGAATAGCTACGTTTCGTCTGCAACTTTGGCAGTCAAGATAGCTACAAAAAAACAAAGAATCATTATGGAATATTGAACTAATTTTCCACATATTATGTACTAAGTAATTTGGACACCAAAAATTCTTGAATTCGATTTCTTTCTTAAGAAAAACTGGTTCAAGTTCCAAACCAGACATCACAAAAATATATCCAATGATTCACAGAGTTAGGTTCTATAACTTTTGGTCCGGAAAAAATATTTGTCTGAATATGGATAATCCGATTTGAAAATCAGCCCCAAACCAGTTCGAAAATCCAGAGGGGTCCAAGAATGATGTCATTTTGGTTGGCTGACGTCAATGAAAGTACCAATTCAGGCAATTTTGACCAACAATCGCGCTGGAAAACTAGTTCTCGCAAAACTGGTATTCATTACGTTAGTACTAGTACCTACCTACTTGGTAAGCGATGTTTTCATAAATTTATGGTCCGATTCTGGACCAAGTTCGGATGTTTTTGTCTTCCAAGAACAACAGAGAAAAGTGAATACCGATTAAATGACGATTTCATCAAATCAAATCAAGTCATGACAGTGATAGTTTTGCACTTCCCCATATTTACTTTCCGTATCCGTGAACAAAATAATAACAATAGACTCTTTATTGTTCAAAATTCGTACAATAGATAAAGTACAAAATTTAACAAAAGGCGGGATTATTGATTTAGGTGATCTCTGCAATCCAACCCAACATTAAGTCTTTCCCCACACGGCGCCAACTCCAACCCAATCCATCTCACAGTGTTGGAAGAACTTAAAACCCTTTGGATGCCCAGGGATTTTAAAATTTAGATGAGTTCTAACTTGCCTATAATCAAACTGGTTTTTGTTACGATTATATGGTCCACACAATCGACACATACGAGTTAAGTAGTCGATCGATGTCGACTGAACACACTGCCTCGATAACATAGATTCCCCGATAACCCCAACCAGCCCACCTAGCTGGCAGTACTTCAAAGGGTTCTCTCTGCTTCTAAAGACCAAGCACAAGTCCTCACGATGGTTGACTGCGGTTCAGGACGAGCCAGCCAATTCAACATGGCTAGAGCTAGAGACCATCACCCCGGTATACGGCAGATACAATAAGATACCTTCTCTTTATTCTGCTATTGCCACTTGGCGAAAGCTAAAGCTTTCAACATAACATAGATTCACCTCGTCGATCGACGGCCGGTCGACTATGTTTAGACACACCTTTAGACACTCTCTACATCCACCAAGACACGGTGTACTGCCGTATAAACAAGGTGTTCTATTCTCTACTGTAGGCCAGACTCCAAGAATTTGGAGATCCACCTACATCCACCAAGACACGGTGTTTTGGGGCGGCTCAGTCGACTCGTCCTGGGCCGGCCACACGTCAAAGTAAAAATTATCACTGCCGAACCGCACAATGCTGGTTTTCCGCCGGGCCACAGTTGCCGGCGCCGTGTGGGGATAAGTCCAGGTCGGATACTTCGCGAGCAGTCGCGAATGGTTGAGGTAATGCCGGGCCATTTCCTCCGTGTCTTCGCACTCGGCCGGGCACATATAACATGAGTACTGGTAGCGCAGCGTAGCGTTTTTCGATTGCAAATATTTCAACGGGTTACTTGATACTGAAGTACCATTCAAATTCAATTCTTACTATTTCTTACTCTTTGCAGTTGGTACACTTGTTGCAGATGTTATTGAAGCACAGATTTAAATCTCACTATTTGGATTTATTGAAGTACCATGCACCAAAAATTCAAGTTATTTTCATACTGCAAACAAGAAAACAATAAATTTAAATGATCATATAATAATAATCAATCTCTATTAGGTGACGTTTCAGACCATGTGATGTCTTATCACGTCTGATAATCTGATTAGAATCTTATCAACATTTTTTGACTGCATTTTGATAAGACGTCGAAGTCCATGTATGAAGTAATTGAAGTATAGGTAATTTAAAAGTTGGTAATTCTAAAATAGCTCAAATACTAAGCTCCAAATTCCAAAATTTCCTTAGAAAGGTAAAAATAGGTAGTAAAAAAAGGTACAGAAATAAAAATGTGTAAATGTTTTCGTATATAAAATTAATTCATTTATTTCATAATATTATAATTATAGGTATTGTATACTTAAATATTTTCGTAAACTTTAAGAATACGTAGGTAATAAAATATTTTATTTAAATAGGGAGGTATGGGTAGAAACCTAAATCCAATAGGTAGGAAATCATACCTAAAAGGAGTACTTTTTTAAATTCTTAGATGGATATACAAAGATATTATAACTTTATTTATCATACTTTATTTAGAGGTCGGTAAATAAAGTTAAAATAATACTCCAATCTACGTATTTTTTTTTTACGATATTCAATCACTTTTTTTCTTCTTTCTTTATTTAAATAAATTATGAAAATAAAAATACATTAAGAGTAAAGTAGATAACTTGAAGTTTAAAGAAGAAAATCTATAGTAGAAAGGTATATAGGTATTAACTAAAAAAGGTAGTTTTAGTAAAAGAACTACCCTCCTAAATTCTTTTGACTATTAAATATACTCTCTTTTTTATTGTTATATGATCTATCACATCAAACATATAAAATATAATATACATAGTTTAACTTCTAATTAAATTATCTCTGCTATATTCTGTAAAAATAATGGATAGAAATTAGAAGGAAAATCCATTACCTACTTTTAAAGGAATATCTAATCGCTTAATGTATATGTATAGACAGAAAAAAAACCTATAAAAAAATGATGAAGTAGTGAAAAATAATAATAAAATTTTATCTATAAGAAAGAACCAAAAGTACCTATGTAATTTCTACTTATATCAATCTATTTTGTACCAAATACAATCCTTTGTGAGATTTTTAAATGAATGGGGTGATAAGGGTAGGTAAAACTAAAGAAATTGATAGGTAACAATTAAGTCCCCCCCAAATATGGTCCTGATTAGAAGTGCTCCTAGATTACCTACAGTCCTACATAAATAATCATTAAACATAAATAATATTGTCTAGGGGGAAAACATAGCTAGGAAAAAAAAATAATAAAAATAGGTAGAATAAAATAAAAAATAGGTAAATAAATAAAATAAAAAATCAGCTAAAATAACAATGCTACAATATTTTGACTATAAACGGGGCATTAGAGGACTATTACAGGAGGTACATAGCGGATAAACTTATAGGATAAAATCATCACAAGAATCACAATCATTACGTAGATAATATAGACAGAGAAATAAAACTTATAAATGTTATAGACAGAGAAATAAAACTTATAAATGTTACAGGATATAGTAAAGGGGAATAAGAAATCAGAATAGTAAAATTACCTATTATAGAAAATGAAATAAAAGAGAAAGAGGAAAATAATCGGAAAAAAAGACACAGAAAGGACGAATATAAAAAGAATTACGTAGATAATATAGACAGAGAAATAAAACTTATAAATGTTATAGACAGAGAAATAAAACTTATAAATGTTACAGGATATAGTAAGGGGAAGAAGAAATCAGAATAGTAAAATTACCTATTATATGTAGAAAATGAAATAAAAGAGAAAGAGGAAAATAATCGGAAAAAAAGACACAGAAAGGACGAATATAAAAAAAATCATAGGACATTAGGTAATAAATATTACCTAATTTATTTAAAGATCAATAGTTCAACTTGGAATTTTATTTCTAGATGCTTATGAATGTAATTATCTTTGGAAATATTGATCAATTTCGAAAATTTGATAAAGAAGTGCTTGGAGCTGTTGAACTTCAATTTCTTGGAAGCCATGTGATGTACCTGCAGGATTGATTTTAAAAATTCGAAGAAATTTTGTTGTTGACTTTTGAGGCTCTTTGTACTTCTACGGGAAGAAATGAGGAATCCTTGCCTATCAATTACGGTTTTAAATGTTTGTCAGAGTACCTAAATAGAATTTAAAATGAAAGCTTCAAATTCAGAAAAACACAAGTTGAATGAACCTAGACTTTGGCAAATCTAATGTGCTGTGGAGCTGTTGAACTTCAATTTCTTGGAAGCCATGTGATGTACCTGCAGGATTGATTTTAAAAATTCGAAGAAATTTTGTTGTTGACTCTTTGTACTTCTACGGGAAGAAATTAATGAGGAATCCTTGCCTATCAATTACGGTTTTAAATATTTGTCAGAGTAAATAGAATTTAAAATTTTAAATTGAAAGCTTCAAATTCAAAAAAACACAAGTTGAATGAACCTTGAACCTAGACTTTGGCAAATCTAATGTGCTGGTACTTACTCTATTGATAGGTATGTACTTATTCAAGTTTGATTTGTTTTTTTGTTTTTTTTTTTTTCTTCAATTTGCCCTGTAATTAATGCCTATCGATAGGTATATTAAATTTACATACTTAACTTAAATCTTAAAGTCTTATTAGTTATAGGTAAGTGATATATGAAAGGTATACCGAAGTCAAAAGATCGGAAAAAAAAAAAAAAAAAAAGACACCAACACGGACCAATTCTTACAAAACGCAAAGTCCACACTTTTCTATGTGGATTACTTGGAATGAATTGAACTTTAATACGACGAGTATTTTATTTAAATTTATTAAAGTGTGTCGCCTTATAATTTATTATTGTTATAGCGTACTTTTTCCGCCTCATCTTATCTTCTATGTACTTTACTCTATTTACATTTAATTTACTTTTTATATTTTTATTTACTGTTCAATTTTCGATTGCTTCCCAATTACTCTAGTTCGAGATGATTACCTTTCTCTGTCCAACTTACTTGAGGACCGCCCTCTAGTTCCCGCGAATGCAGAGTTACTGACCCCCTGGAACGATTTACTTGAGGGAAGCAT
>NW_007377482.1:340259-369861 GCF_000475195.1 Diaphorina citri | reverse complement strand
AAGAAGAAGAAGAAGAAGAAGAAGAAGAAGAAGAAGAAGAAGAAGAAGAAGAAGAAGAAGAAGAAGAAGAAGAATCATAGAAAACTTTTCTTGAGATTTGATAGAGGGAACAGTAACCACGGAGGTTTTATCGTCCCGAAATCGAAGAAAGAACTAGTACAGGATAGGAGAAAGTCAGCCCTTCCGCGAAGAAACCTTATAGCTTTAGGATTGAGTTCGCCCCAGGTGGGAATCGAACCCACGGCCTAGCGCTTACAAGGTAGGCTAAGGTAACAAGCCTGAAAATTAACTGTCTTAAGGGGGAATAGTCATGAGAAAAAGAGGGAGGTAGATGGGGGGACGGGGAAGTATTTCTGAATGAAAGCAGGGGAAATTCTAATATTGATTGGGGGAAGTTTCGCGTTTGCGCTCCGTTCAAAAAACTTTAGTTTTTTTACACGTTGTTTATAAATGGCGCAAAACTTTTGAAATTTCTCAACGGTTTTAACAATCTTTGTAACGAGAATTTTTCAAAAGGCTTTGCAAAAGCCTCTAATTAAAATCCTTTCGTTGAATCAAAATGGAATGAAATAAAATAACATCCCAATTTGAGTTTCAATTTTCAAAGTCAAACATGATTAATTTTATTTGTTTAAACAAGAAAAAAAGCAATAAATACGTAAATTATGTGTTTTATATAGGTACCTACTTTAAGTCTTTAATAATAATTTATTAAAATATTCGTGTATTAAAGTTATACCTACCTAGCTAGTTAAAATATTAAAGTAATATAATTATTATAGGTAGATAGGTACATTACATAGGTACGTTAGATAAATAAGTTAAAACTAGTGACTACATAATTATTTACAACCAAGGAACCCACTTAACAGAACTGTCCATCACTTTTCCCGTTGTCTCAGCTAAAAGTCTAAAAGATAATAATTATTATTATATGTTTCTGTTGTGTAGGTTTGTATTCAATAAAAAGTAATTATTTGTCACGATCAATAAATTGACTAATGTAAGTTCACGATACCCTGGTAAAATCTTTAATTCTCTCGAGATTTATCTTCTGCAAAAGCAAAAGAAAATCAAGCACATTAATCCAACTAGGCAGAACAGTCCAAGGATCATTTTCAGAATGAAATAACCAGCGAAAAACCCGGCCCCTCTCTTGATGGTCTTCTTAACCCCTCGTTTTTCCACAAGCAGAGACGCCACTGGAAATCGCAAAGTTTCTCGAGAAATTTGAGGACCTTCAACTGCAGAAGTTTCCTTTGCTAAATCATTCTCCAGTGAAGGATCTTTGTTTCCCAAATTTGAAGATGTTTCACTGTTCAATACTGAAGGATCCTTTGCCAAATCTGCAGATTTATCTGAAAATGTCCAGCTTTTACCCAAATTTCGATCTGACCCTAAATTGTTTTGATAGCTCGAAGTTTTATATACAAATTTTGGATCTTTAGCTAATAAGACTACGTTTTTCTGTTGAAAATCTGACGTTTTGTCTAAATATCTCGAATTTGTGTCATATTGCGATGGGTTATTGTCAAAGGTCAAAGTTTTATCTGTAAATCCTGAATCTTCAACTACCAAATTAGCGTTTTTCTCTTTGAAATCTGACGTTTTATCGAAATATCTTGAATACGTCTCAGATTGCAATGGGTTTTTGTCGAAGTTCGCGGTTTTATCTGAAAATCCCGGCGACTCGAACTGACTTGGTGCAGACAACGGATTGCCGTTCCCTGATTCGGAGTACATGGGATAGACGGGATTGAGTCCTGTGGAAATCAAGTGGACTTTATTTGTTTTCAGCTATCAGCCAGATTCCAGAGATGCCTTTTGAACAGGACTTTTTTGACTCATTTCGAATTAATAAAAGTCTGTGGTTGGGTGTGGAAGAGCTCTTTGGGAAAATTCTGACAATTTAAATAAACCAAAAAAGAAGGCCTTTTCTCTTGAGCTTTTTTTCATTTTTATTGTTAAACAAACTTTTGTATTTTCCTTTGAAAGAAGAGAAAGTTGCTTTTTATTATTTTTTTTTTTTTTTTTTTTGAACAGGACTCATTTGACTCATTTCGTATTAATAAAAGCCACTGGTTGGGTGGAAGGGCTCCTTTAGGAGAATCCTGCCAATTTGAATAAAGAACAAAAAGGAGAACTTTCTCTTTAGAACACGTATTTTAGGAATAGGTGGCAAATGTACACAGAAAATTCCACAAGAAAAATGAGCGCTTACGACATTTACTTACTTGAAGTCAATGGGTTCCGACTATGCGAGGTTTCAACCCCAGACCGGCCGTTGTTGTACAGAGAGGACATCCGGGGGTGAACATTGTCGCCCCGGGCGGCACTCAGAAACTCCGGATGGTCGTTTAGCGTGTCGGACAGGGACGCTATTAGGATGTCTGAAAGGAAACCAGGGAAAATGTTATAAAGTATCTACCTAGATGACAGAACCCACGTAAAAATTCCCAAAAAATGTCAAAAATACCAAAGTAACCCTAACATTTCAGGTTGGGTAATTGTTGGCCTTACGATATATCGTACTTTATATCGTAAGGCAAACAATTATGCATCCAACCATCGATGTTGTTAGGGAAAAACTCACCACTTGGATTTTTTTTTAATTCTTTTGCTCAGATTAGATTTTAGAAGATTTGTTCTGATGAAGTCGGGCAGTGGGGAACTATATCGGGTCTTTGAAATATCAGTCAAAAAGGCAATGTTGCCAAGGTTCTTGGTACACTGCCGTCAAATGAAGAGTTAGAAAAATGAGCTGGTCCCTTGGATTCTCGTTTATCCAGGTTCGACTGTATTTTGTTTATCTCAGGCATGTCAACCTCAAAACGTATAGGGGGCCATTTTTGATATTTGTTGAACATTGGCGGGCCGCAGGTATTCACCCCCCCCCCAGTAAAAAAAAAAATCATGGGATTAATTTGTTTTTTAAAAAGAATACTGTGTGTGGGAGTCTCCAAATAATCTTGTACGTCTGAACTAGATCCAGCGGACAGTTCTAAAAGTTTCACCATTCGATTCGGCGTGAAAAATCC
This sequence comes from Diaphorina citri, assembly GCF_000475195.1. Taxonomy (NCBI): domain Eukaryota; kingdom Metazoa; phylum Arthropoda; class Insecta; order Hemiptera; family Psyllidae; genus Diaphorina; species Diaphorina citri. Next base: position 366,823 of record NW_007377482.1, on the reverse strand, counting down.
CATGGGATCAACTATTCACATGCTTACTTGTTAATCAACGAGCTATTTTTTGACGATTTTTTGACAAAGGTCATCGGACTTCCTAGTTGAAGTGGACTGTATACTGCCGTCAAATGAAGAGTTAGAACCTTAGAATGAAGGATTAATAACTTAGGATTAGAATGAAGGGTTTAATAAAATATGAAGGAATTCAACAACTATAGGAAAAACAATGACTCACCAATGACTTTCTTCTCCAGTGTCCTGGATATTCTGCCCTGGTCTACTTCGTTTTCCAGGAATGAGGTGAACTTCTGGAGCGCATCCTGTGCTTCTGAATTTCCTGGAACATGAATAAACACGAAAAATGATGTAAATCTTTTTTAGATCACCGGGCGGAAAGCTAACCCGACACCGAGGCACAAGTTTACGTTTACGAGACAGGTGCGTTACGATCCAAGCTAACTAGGGTGGCAACAATAAAAGTACAGTACAGTTTAATTTATTAATATCTACAGAATATCAGTCGCGCTTGGGTGATGTTTCAAAGTCATAGAGCAGGAAAAATGAGGACCAACGGAATTTTTCTTTTTCTTCTACACTTCTAGATCCCGAGATAGATCGATTTAAAAAATACCGGTAAATCGTGAACTTTGACGTCACGGCATACGCTCCCGTACACGATAACGTCACATCAAATGTCCTGAGCAAAGCTCCCTCGCAGGCAACACATTATTATGTATGATACTATCATCGTCAAACTTACCAAGTGGTTTTCCATTGAACTGTCTTGTAAATGGGGAAAAAAATTAATCCGTAATTCTGTAAACTGGTAAGTTTGCATACAAGACGACAGTCTAAATAGATTAATGACGGCAAATGAAGTCTAAATAAATAGGTACTAATTAAAATAACGTATAAATAATAAAATCAAGTATAAAATAATGAAAATATAAAGTATTGGTTATTCTTTGTCTATAAATTTCCACGGGGAAACTTGCGACCGAAGGAAAACGCCTTTGAAATTAGGTCTCATTAAAAATCATCATGTTCAGTTGAGGGACTTGTTGGTTTAGATCATTTGCCAAATAACGATGAAAATGTAGGCATACCTACATAAATTATTGTGTAGATATTAGGTATTTAGAAAAAAAACTACTTATTTCTGTGTAGGTACCTAATAACTGATCTGGCAGGAAAAAGAACAGGAGTTTCTAATACCTACCTAGAATTTACGAGTATGAAAATGATTTATTACGTGGTTAACTTTCTTATTACCTTGTTTTTATCTTCAGATTATTATTGTTCAATAATTCACTCAAACTTTATTTACATAAGTGCATATATCTAGGTATGTGTACCTGCATAAAGATACCAGATTTACATAATAGGTATATACATACCTATTCAGAAACATAGATACAAATGAAGAGATGAAGTTTGATAAAGGGTGGGTGGTTAACTTTCTTATTACCTTGTTTTTATCTTCAGATTATTATTGTTCAATAATTCACTCAAACTTTATTTACATAAGTGCATATACCTAGGTCTACGTAAAGATACCAGATTTACATAATAGGTATATTTCTCTCTCTCTCTCTCTCTCTCTCTCTCTCTCTCTCTCTCTCTCTCTCTCTCTCCAATAATCCCATTCTATTGTTCAGGATTCTATTAGTTTCTATTTTTAGACAGATTCCTTCTTCCATCCAACCTAATGGAAGTGATGGAATTCCTTCCCCTTCCCCCTTCGTACCTGTTTTAGGGGAGGGGAGGGAAAAAAAAGCTGAAGGTACGTTACAAAATGTAAAGGTGGGATCACACGAAACCGTCCGACAGACCGAGGTCCGTCAGACAGTCCAAACGTGTGTGGCTGAAAAAAAAAATTGTGACCGCCGTCTCCCAGACGATCTGACAGACCAAGGTCTCAAGCTTTTTCCGCCACACACTTTCTGTCGGTGCGTGAATGACCGACAAACCGGGATTGTGGCTGAAAAAAAAAAAAAAAAAATGTGACCGCCGTCTCCCAGACGATCTGACAGACCAAGGTCTCCGCCACTCAGACAGTCGCTAGTCGGTGCGTGAATGACCGACAAACCGGGATAGTTCGTGGGGCGAAATTTACATTTTTTTGCAATTTGACTATATTTAGGGGCCTCGAAATGTAGGGGCTGTGGGGCTGCATATACATGAGTGACCGGAAACTCCAATACATATTTTCAGTGAAATGTATGTGCCCTTGGCATTTATGATTATGATGACTATACCTGTGTTCTATTTTCCATGCAATTTTAATCCTGGGGGCTTTAGGTGAGCCAATCCAAATGTGTCTTCTTCCATTTAGCTTACTATTATTTCTGACAGTGATCAAAATGGAACGCAATATGTTTCTCTCTTCCTTTGATATTGAAATACAGTTTTCAATTTTTCATTACAATTTTCAGTCCTGAAGCTCTGTTGTCCATTTTTTTTATTTGACTTTATTTATTTATTTTCTTTTTTTTTTTTTTGCATGTGAGGTAGCTCTTTAACTGCAAAGCTCGGGTTTTTCCGTCCGTGTCTTCTGTCTTTGTAGCTGGAATTGCGGGATTTCGATAAAATCATAGGTAGGTTTGTAGGGATTACCTATACCTACGTATGGGTAGGTACGAATAGATAAGTTTTCACATACCTATGTACTACATGGACTTTGGTAGGTACAATCGTACATACTTACTACATAGACGTTGGTAGGTACAATCGTACATAGATACTTACTACATAGACGTTGGTAGTTACTCGTACTAAAAGCTGTGTTATACTCGTATTTCAAAAGGTCTGTTACCTACTAAATAATTACCTACTCATCAAAAGGACGTAGGTAATTACTTCATTTATGCATGTCCTTTTCAAACCCAAATGAATAAATTTCGTTGATCCAAGACACTCGAGTACTCCACGTTGCGTTTCGGATGCAGGGGCTCCAGGATGTTGAGGACATTGAGTAAGTTGTTTCCCGTTACGTCCGCCGGATGGCGTTGTCGGTAAACCTGTGAAGAGGGCAGGTGGGATTTGACGGTACGCACTACGACCTCTTTTATCCTTGAAAAGGTCCTTATCCAAGGAGATATCTTAGGCCAGCCACTCATTATCAGGTAGACCTGACACCTGATCAGATATGTACCTGATACCTGTGTGAGCACACACACTATCAGGTATACCTGACACCTGACACCTCATCAGGTCTACCTGATAGTGAGTGGCTGGCTGGCCTTAGAAAAGGTCCTACATTCGGTTACCTTACCTTATGGATGCCCTGGCTATACTGTCCATAAGGAAAAAAACAAAAGAAAATCTCCAATTATTCCTGGAAATTCACGAGTATCTGCGCAGGATGGCATCAGTTTTTCATACTGCCATCAATCTGCATGAAAAACGTGCCCCGTCTTCTTAGGACAGCGCCTATTAATTTTCTATTCTTGTGTCAACTTTAATTTCATACCTATATAATTTTCCATTCTTACGCTCTTTCAATTGAGGAAAAGATCTTTTTATTTAATAGATTTAATAGATATCCAATGGGTTGGCACTCCAATCTAGTATCTTTGAGGAAAAATCAGCACTTGAGTACCTATTTATAAATTTAATAATGGACGGTCAAGAAGTCACGGGTCTGTCACGTTTTGTAGTCTTTCTGTTTCTAATTCCTCAATCATGTAGGTAGTTTTTGTCTTTTTCCATGTCAAAGTTCATGTAGGAATATTTTCCTTGTATTCTTTGTACTTAATGTAGATATAAATTGGGTTTGTCCCTAAATGAATTATTAGTTTCGTTGTGGAAATTTTGGGCTGGAAAGCCCCATTTAGGAGTGACCGACATGAGGTGAAGAATAAATATTAATCATTACCTACCTAGGATGCCTAGCACTAGTGAAGATTCAATAAATTGTTTCAGTAAGGACAACTAGCTGATTGTTTTTTGATATGATAGAATACGTCATTGTTTTTGTAGTTCTAATATCTTTTTGGTGATTTACTGTTAGCATAATAGGACATCTTGTTCTAAACTGACAGCTGACAGTCGAAATAAAGCACTTTTTATTAAAACACTACTTATACCTACAAGCATTACTTAAATAAAGCACTAAGTAGGTAGGTAGTTTACTCAACTATCTTCTTATGTCTTAATACCTACTTATGTTTCTTCAAATCTTCTAAATGGCAACTGCATATGTGGACTATTCTGGACTATGATGGCAACATTGGAATCTGGGTTTGAACTTTACTAGTGTCACAATGGTCCACTGCATAACTAATAACTACCATGTCAATGAACTTTCCTAATTCCTAGTGCATTCGTCAGAAGTAGCTTTGACTATTTTTTACCTCCTCGAAAGATTTAGGTAACAAAAAAGTGACGTTAGGAGAACCGGTATTTTTTGGAATGCATTTTACGGTTTTTATAATCAGTTTTTACGATTTTTTTAAGCAGTTTAAAACGTAGATCTAGGATAATTTATTGTTGTTATAGTGCTGTATTTGACTAGTGCATCAACAGGTAGCTTGGTGATGCGAATGCGATGCTCAGATCAACTATATTAAGTATTAAAACGAGTACATCAACAATATAAGTACTGCTCGCCTAGTAATATATTGCACGAATAAAACATTGGGTCAAATTCTGGAATATTCTAGAGGATAAAATTCCATACACCGCCCTGGCCGGGATTCGAACCCAGCACCTCCAGGTTGAGAGTCAGTGCTCTTGACCACTCATCTGTATGGGATAAAATGCACCCCAGGCGGGAATCGAAGAAAGTAGAATATAATTATGTAGAATAAGGATGGCGGAAGAATATAATCGAAGATTATATTCTTAATAAATATGTATGTTCTATCATCTATCTGAAGAAGATAAAAGATAGGTAATACCTACCTACGGATATGACTGTTATGAGGAAATGACTAATATCTCAACAAACGGTTTTTCCTGAGAAGTAATCTGACTGATAAATTATATCCTTACAATTTATCATCTCAGTTGTCTAATCTTCAGTTTGATAAGTGAAACAGTAAAGTTATCAATTCTTTGATTTCTTAGCTGCTGCAGAGAAAGGTGAGTTACACATGGTAAGATACACCTAGAATTAGATAACACGCACCATGGTAAACCATCATTTCAATTCTGTCGCATAACTATACCTACAATAACTCTGTTTTCTTTGATGATACAGATGAAATTGAAAGTTATAATAAATAATTATTGACAAATCGTCAAAAAATTGATTTTACTTTAAATGAATACTTAAACTAGGCAGCAATAAAAAACCAAACAACATTCTGGGTTTTCAAGATATTTTTCACAGCATCTTGCCCTTGACTTAGGAACCTTATCCAAGCAAAAATAGAGCATACAAACTTGCAGAGTTGATACTTGTCATACCGTATGCAATTTTACGTCGCACTACTAACCAGTTTTAACATCATAAAGATTTTTTTGTTCGATTTTTTTGAAATTTCTTTGAAGAATTTTTATTTTCCTAAAATCTAAATACCAACCAAATCTGTAACACATAAAAAGAAAGTAAAAAGTGCTGAAGATATCAGTTGTCTATCTATTTAATAAATGTGAATAAAAAAACAGGTGATTTTTTTTCTTTGAATTATGTAGATTCTGGTTCTGGTAAGGACAATAAAACCGGTCGGTTATTACAGCATTGTAAAATTACCTATCATAGAAGAACAAGGAAAATTCAAGCATCTTTTTCCCCTCCAAAGGTGGATCTCGAAATAAAAGCATGTTCTAATAAATTGCCATATTGCCCATATTCAAAGAACAACATTTGTGACAAGCCTCCGTGGCGTGCTGCGTGCTTAGTTACCTATCAGTCCTATCACAATTAAAATTCCTTTGAGAGAAGGTGGCAAATCTAGTCTAGGTGATATTGCCTTTTGAATCGATAAGGTGGTACAATGGAGCATTCCAAGCCCAAGGAATGCCAGGGCATTGGAGTGTGTGGGGATATGAATTTGATCGAGATTAGTGAATTCCATAGCAAGACATTCAGAGTTGTATGAAAACCAAGAATCACCATTTGACCCATATCTGCAAAGGTGGCAAATCTAGTCAACCCGTTAAGCGCAAGGTCGCGTTCATTTTCCGCCCAGGGCGAACTTTAGATAACTGATGAGTTTCTCCTAAGCTGATAACTGATGAGTTTTTTCTCGCCCGATCTCACCAACTTAGTGACTGATACCTCAAGACTTCAACCTGAAAATCACTGACCGATATCTCAAGGGTTTTGAAACTTCAAGCTTGTACTGACTGCCACTTCAAGAAGTTTGAAACTCGCCTGCACTCACTGATACTTCAAGAAGTTCAAGATTTCAAGCCCAAACTCACAGACACTTCTAATTATTGATGATAATTGGTGCCGTTAACTAACCGTAATTCTGAGTTGACCAACCTCCTCTTCGTGAATTCCTAGATACTAGATGATCTTGAACTATCTATGTACCCGTCTTCACCAGCCGTCTATCTTCAAATACCCATGCTGTACCTACATACATAATACGTATCTATGTTGTTCATACCTATTATAAATTTATGTATGTTTGCTTTTAAGTCAATGGGCAATATAGGCATTCACTATGCCTCTTACTGTACTTGATACACGACCATTCATTCATTATAGCAGAGGCACGTGACTGCTAGTGGATACAATATAATTAGTGGATACTTACTGTCCCCCCTGTACCAGTAAATTACAGGATGTACTCATCTGTTTGGCTGAAGAATGGCGAAACCACGATTGGTGACACCCTGAAGACACTTTACATCGTATACAAAAAGGTTTTCTAATGGTCTAAGCACTCACCCTTAGGTCGTCTGACAGACCTATTTTTACAGACAGTCAGAGAGTAAGGGGCGGAAGAAGCTTGAGACCTAGATGTGAACTTTTCCCGCATTCCCGCCGCACGCGTTCCGACTGTATCTCTACCTGAAAGTGTGTGCGGGCGCCCATCAGATATCAGGTAGACCTGACAGACGGACCTTTTTAGCCGTACCTGTCAGGTATACCCAATAGTGTGTGTGCTCATCAGGTGTCAGGTATACCTGATAGTGTGTGCGCGCGCCCCATCAGATATCAGGTAGACCTGACAGACGGACCTTTTTAGCCGTACCTGTCAGGTATACCCAATAGTGTGTATGCTCATCAGGTGTCAGGTCTACCTGATAGTGAGTGGCTGGGCTTAGGAACTGGTATATTCAACGTGCTGACGCCGCGCCACTAAGCTGTATTGACTACATCTTGCAACTCAACTTTACTTAGTTTGAAGTCATCCTGTATACCATTGATTTTACTTCGGTTGCTGAAGGCACAGAAAGGTTATTGGTCTGGTTTTTATTTATTTAACTGTCCCGCTGATTACCACGCAGGTGAATATTTATCACAGTAAAATAGCTAGATATGGGTAGTTTATGTACATCGTGGCTAGTGTACATCGACATCATACGTACATATTATAGTCATGTCTCTCTCAAAGATAGATCGACCATTCTCTTTGCAAATTGTGATTGATCTGGAGATAAAGTTGTCGAGAAATGGATCTAACGATGATGTTATCAGATTATTGCTTTTGAGATTCTTTTAACATGTGAAAGGCAGCCATTTGGTAAGGTCGTTGGGCTTTTATACTGCTTTATTAGGTGGAATTTATTGGGCAAGGTTGAGGGCAATACTGCGTTAGAATCAGCTATGAGCATGTGATGTCCCAGAACCGGCTGGCTTTCTTCTATCCTGTAATGTTTCTATCTTCGATTTCGGGACGATAAAACCTTCTTTGTTACTAATTTACCGATCAGACCGATCGAAATGGAGAGCTACCAACCTATCTTAGAATTGAAGAGATGGATCTCGAAATAAAAGCATGTTCTAATAAATTGCCATATTGCCCATATTCAAAGAACAACATTTGTGACAAGCCTCCGTGGCGTGCTAACGTGCTTAGTTACCTATCAGTCCTATCACAATTAAAATTCCTTTGAGAAATCCATTTCTGTATGATTAAACATTATGATAGATGAAAATGGACTTGTAAAATTGGATACAGCCTAGTTATCTTGGAGTGTAGCGCGTTTGCTTTGTACGCGCAAGGTCGCGTTCATTTTCCGCCCAGGGCGAACTTTAGATAACTGATGAGTTTCTCCTAAGCTGATAACTGATGAGTTTTTTCTCATCTCATTAATCATGAGATGTGTCCACCAGCAAACTCAATTTGAAATTTATTTAACCTATATGAAAAATATGTATAATTAAAATGTCAAATAAAAATTACAATTACAATGAAGAGATAGAAGAAGAAGAAGAAGAAGAAAAAAAAGAAGAAGAAGAAGAAGAAGAAGAAGAAGAAGAAGAAGAAGAAGAAGAAGAAAGAAGTTACTAATTGCCACCTTCAGTTCCCTCTTTTGAAAAATAAATAAATGTATGAAAAAATCAGTAGCTTGTGTAAGCAAACAGCTCAAGAGATGTCTCACTTTTTCGGTCCAATGATTTAGCAACGTCCAATTACGTTGAACCAGATTCAAATTGGTCACTCAGACATCTGCGATCATTAAAGAGTGCCCTAGACTGGAGGAATGTCTGGTAGTTAATAACTAAAATTAAAATTAAGCAATATGATAGCAGATAGAGTACCTAATACCTATGCAATATGAGCATCAAATTTGATGGTTGCTGTAATCATGATGATTTTTTTTCTTTAATCACCTAATCGTCATTTTGGCGAAAGCACGTTGTTCCAAGTGGATCACTGAAGTTGAGCAGCACTTCGCACTGTTGGTATCCGAATAAACTGACCGGACATTGTCCAATGAGCAACCGCGTGATTCTGGGTTTTCCCCGGCCCAACTCAGGTCCAAAGTTCAGTTTCGACTAATAGTTGACCCCATCATGAGAAGTTTTATTGTTAAGATTTCAACGTCTGGACAATCAATTGCTTCTGGATCTTCCCTGGCCCAACTCAAGCTCAAAAAAAGTTCAGTTCCGACTGTCTAAAGGACCCCATAATGAGATTTTTTATTGTTAAGGTTCCAATGTCTAGGGTCTATCTATTCCAACTTCTGTATGGGGTCTATCGCTCAAACTATACCGTCACCAATTAGACAGCTGAGGTGAAGGGACTTTTCAGTCCTATTCGTGCAGGATAAACAAGAGGTAAGTACTATCTAATCTATTCTACGTAATTATGGTGTGAGTGTGTGACCCATGTACTGTGGAAAAACATTGTCCATCCGCTGGCACATGAGACATAGCATGCTCCAATACCTAGACACACTATCGCATAGTAATTCATAGTATGTCCGCTCTATGAAATAGTAACCGGGGTCAGAAAGTTGAGTTTGTAATTACTCAGCAGTAATAGATAGGTTCAGCAATATTATTCGCTAGTAACAAGTCAGTGGCGATTTCTTGACGGAGTAGTGAGACGATCGCCTGGTAAACAGGAGGGCGCTAATAACCACTACACCACTGAGATTGGTTGGAAAATCTCACCATTCGCCACTGTAATAGATTAGTTTCCAGTATGAAATAGTATTTCTATGTAGTGATTGTAAACCAATAGTAGCAATACTACAAGGTATTATTACCTAGACAGAGTACCTAGCTATTAATTTACTATGACATTCCTCGTTCCGGTTGTAAATTTTCATAACGGATTTGAACTAATTTTCATTACTATAAGGTATTAATAAAATTAATTCATTATGACTATTAATTAATCTTGAATGAATTTATTGTGTATATATTAGTGCTTCTTTGTAGGTACCTAGTACCTAGTGTTCGGAAATAAAATTAATTCATTATGACTATTAATTAATCTTGAATGAATTTATTGTGTATACTAGTGCTTCTTTGTAGGTACCTAGTGTTCGGATAGGATTAAAGTTCAGTTTACCCCAGCAGTATAGGCTCCTATTATTTACTATTTCTCTGGTCAAATTCTCGATCGGTCATCGAGATTGAACCCACGCCCTCCTATGTACCAGGCAAGCGTCTTGACCACTTAACTACACCACCGAGGCTATAGCTATGGGGGGATTTTTTGTTTGTTTTTCAACTTTCCTTGCATCTTCCAAGTCAGACATCGAATTGAAACATAGACCTTGAAGGTAAACCAATGCTCTATCAATTAGGAACAATTAGGTTAGGTTATTGAATTCATTACAATATTGGAAAATACTGGAAATTTGGAAGTTTGGAACAGTGAATACCTATCTATTTTCTATTTTTCTAGTCTGCCCGAAAAATGATCAAGGCCAGCGCCAGCGCGTGTTATAAAAAGGTAAGTCATTAGTGTAATGTGTGTGAACATTATATGGAGCTGCCAAAATATTTTCCAGACAGTTAAAAAAAAAAAGAAAATAGGTACCACAACAACTACCTATATTACCAAAAGGCAGTCAAGACCACTTACTTATACGCTGATTACAATAATGTATGACCTCTCTTATTAAAATAAGATGCTAAAATAGTAAGCGCTGGGTCGCGGGTTCGATTCCCGCCCTGGGCGAATTTTATCCTGAACATGATTCTCGGAAAGGCTGGCTTTCTTCTTCTATGCTATTCCAATTCTTCTCTTTTCGATTTCGGGACGATAAGACCTCAGCAGTCACAGTTCCCTTTATTAAACTTCTTAAAAAAAAAAAAAAAAAAGTCACCACGTGCGTAATTAAATATACAACGTTACTTACATTACATGATTCCAATCGGATTGAAACATAATATTGGACATCATAAATTACCATAAATTACCATACACTATACCTACAATAAAATTATAGGGTCAAATTCTAAGCTAACTAGGCTGGCTGTATTCCATACATCGACTGGGATTGAACCCCCACCCCCTGGTTATCAAGAGAACGTCTCTACACCAGCGAAGTTTTCCCGTGTTTTGGGTCGGCGTCAGCCTCTCAATCAGCCCTTTATTTTGACATTTATTTTATCTGTTTTGACTAAAAAAACTTCAAGAACTCAACCTTTGCTAGGTATTTCTTTAGCAAGGGAATGTTCAGGCTGGCTCTCTCTCTCTTTAAAATCCCCCAGCCAGAGCTAAGCTGGTCTACACTCTGTTTAAGGTACCCCAGCCAGACAACCGAAGTCAAACACGTCAAGACAAAAAAATACTTACTTTGTTGGTCCTCGATATGTCCCTTTGGCTCAAAAAATTGAACTGTCCAGGCGAAAAACGCGGACTATTTTCGCACGAGAAAACCGCTCGAATCCGAAACGGGGGAGAAAAATTTTACACTTTCAAAAATCGAAAATCAGAAAAAAAATCCCTCGCACACAAAAAATTCGAAAAAAGGCTAAAAAGGCTCACACGAAAAAAATCCCTTTTACCATCCGGGGAAAAATAAATCAAAATAAAAAAGATCTAAAATTGTGATTAAAATCACAAAAAAGTGGTTTAAAAGCCAACTTTTGATTCGTCAAAAGCTAAACTTCACAGTAAGAATTGCGCACGAAAAATTAAATTTAACTCGATCTTCGAATATTTTTTTTTATTCGAGATGAATTTAGATAAAAAAAAATCTCGTTGTTGCCTTCTTGATAAGTTGTCATAGACTGACCAGTTCACCAGTGCGATGTTGGAAGATCTGAGAAGAAAATCACCTCCAACCAGATCGCTGGATCGCAGTACCAAGTTAATCTAGTGATAAAGGTGATATATGACTATAGTGATGATGGTAGTTATGTTGTTAATTACCCCCGGTTGACCCTACAAATGAAGGGCCATGATTTTTTCCCCCTTTATCCAGGTTTCCCATTTAGACGGGTCCCATATAGACAGGTTCGACTGTATACCTAATAATCTAGAAATGTAGAAATCTAGTTGCCTGCCAATATTATTACGTCAGGATGAGGTGTGGGATTCTACCTACTGATTTTACATAGAATCTGGATAGGTAGTACATTGACGTATAGGATTTTCCTCGGAGTACCACTTTGTGGAACAATATTGGAGTACCACAATTAGAATGATTAGATGAGCTTGAAGAAACCCGTGTAGCTGTCCAGTCCATTTGGAAAATTTTGATACTTGAAAAAATAGAATAGAATAGAATAATAACTATCTTTGACGTCCATAAATTGTTTGGATAATCCCTTGAATCACCAGTTTCGATGCGGGCGTTCCTTGAAAGACCTATTATGGCTTGACCTCGGCACCTACCTACATAGATGAGAAGATCAGTAGGTATATCTGACTTCTTTTTCATCAGTTATCTCACCTCTTTTTCAGACAATGAAATAAGTATAGGGTACCTGTAATTATCAACACATGGTACATATCTCTGACGTCCATATACGTGAGGAAAATCCCTTGAATCACCAGATTCCATTGTAGCATTCGTTGAAAGCTCTATCGTTTGGCAGCTACTAGCTCCTAGATCAGTATTATCTGACTTCTTTCTAAGATAATGGGTATTGGGTTATAAGGTACCTATAATTATTATGAACACGTGCCTCCACCATATTTTTTTTTTTTTTTTTTTTTTTTTTAATCCAGGTGTTCAAATTACTTGTTTGTAAAATGTACTCCCCATAAATAACCTTGGTTAAACTGCGGTGGAAAAGGGACTTTTCAGTCCTGTCCCAGCAAGATAAACATTAAACAAGGTATATTCTATTCTAATCCTTATGTAGATGCTAATCAGAAGATTAGAACTCTGTAAGTAGAATGACTAAACGAGCTTTCTCACACCTTACACCTTCTTCAACAGATGTGTTATGTAACGTAAAAGATTTCCAAGGAAAACTGGAAGCTGTGCCATATCCTGGAGCAGCGGGTATTGGTTTTATTGCTTTGGAAAATGATTCGATAGTGGCGGATAGTAGGTACCTATAGTTATTGGGTTGGCAGTACTATGCAATGCACTTTCCTCGTACAGAACAAGCCCAATCTGACAGTCTGACACTAATAATTATTTATAAACAAAAATTCTCGGTCTCAGATCAGTCTTTAGGATAATTTGACTAAGGATAAAATCCGCCCTGGATGTCTGAAATCCAGAAGTCCTTCAGGAAATAGAAAGGTTTCGTCACTTTTCAATCACACTGTATCTGAAATTCAGAAATCCTACAGATAATATAGAAAAGTTTCATAGCTTTTCAAACGCGCTGTGTTGTTTTGATTTTGATCTTGTTATTTTGACCTACAAAAAAATGACATGTCGGAATTTTCTGATTCACCTGATGTGCTCCATGTGTCAAATGAGTACACCATGTGTCATTATTTCATTAATGTGTAATGTGTCATATGTTTACACCATTATTATTGGGTACTATTATGTCATAAGGACCATATGTAATATTCGTCTTATCTATGACCTGGGGGCGAAAAAGTAATCTGGTTGGGACTTTTCCATCCATCAGGAATGAAAAGTTGTAAAATTGTATACCTAGAGTTATTGGTACAGTACTACAGTACCTACCTAGTTATTGGTACAGTATCTGGAACCAAGGCCGTGTTTAGGGGACCGAGAGGGCCCGGGCTACACCCTCGAGCTTCATTTTTAGTCCGTCCTTCCTTTATTATTACAATAGTAATAAAAAGGTATAAGGGACGGACGATTGTATTCGCTTCGGTGTCTGTCACTCGGTCGGTCGGTCGGTCTGTCGGTCTGTCTGTCTGTCCCCATAGAAGGACTTATCCAAACCTGGTCGACCTTTATTTATAAAATTAATAGTCTGTTTACCAGGAACACGAAAATGGTGGTGCTGATTTTGTCCAGAGAACCATAAAGCCAAAAAAACAAAAGAACCCCTCCCCCGGCACATTACTGTTTGGACTCTCGGGCCCCCCGTCGACGAAATCCTGTCTATACGGCCCTGGCATTGGTACATTGTCTGAAAGATAGATGTCTTCCTCTTTATTGATCCACATGAAATTCGTAACTATCCTGAAGGCCTGAGGATCATCACCCCTTAAGCCGCAGCCGTATTTGGGGGGGGGGGGCGAGGGGGCCCGGGCCCCACCTCGAGCTTCATTTTTCTTCTTTACCGTAGGGCCCTACCTTGACAAATCCTGGATACCGCCCTGCCTTGAGTCCCCCTAAGACTTACTGGTCAGCTGCACCACAGTGTTCTTGTGAAGAAGAATCATTTCCTCCGGATTTGTCATGGCGTACACGTCGGGGACCGTCAACAGGCGCCGAGTCAGCTTGTTCCCGAGCGTGGACTGACGGAACCCCAGTCCCAGTTCGGGTTTTTCCGTCAGGGGATGACTGGAGGTCGGGTTATGTCGGATGGCTAGGAGTGCGAATAGGACTGAGCGGATGGAATGCATGGTCGGTTGGGTGGCAGAGAGGATCAGGGCCGATGTGGGGCTCCTGAGTCACCTGTTGAAGAAATCAGGGACGTTAGACTGGGGTACATTATTTAAGAAGATTTTCCATTCAAAACATCTTATTTCGTAGGTACCTAATAATTTTTTTTTGCCAGCCTAGTTTGCGTGTAGGGTAGAGCGTCTGCCTTGTAAACTCTAGGTCTCAGGTTCGATTCCCACCCGGGGCGGATTTTATCCTGAACGGATAAGATTCGATTCGAAAGTTCCACAATATCCGACGTACATAGGTACCTAGAATAGCTACGTTTCGTCTGCAACTTTGGCAGTCAAGATAGCTTCAAAAAAACAAAGAATCATTAGGAATATGGAACTAATTTTCCAGATATGTAGGTACTAAGTAATTTGGACACCAAAAATTCTTGAATTCGATTTCTTTCTTAAGGAAAACTGGTTCAAGTTCCAAACCAGACATCACGAAAATATATCCAATGATTCACAGAGTCAGGTTCTATAACTTTTGGTCCGGGAAAATATTTGTCTGAATATGGATAATCCGATTTGAAAATCAACCCCAAACCAGTTCGAAATCCAGAGGGGTCCAAGAAAGATGTCATTTTGGTTGGCTGACGTCAATGAAAGTACCAATTCAGGCAATTTTGACCAACAATCGCGCTGGAAAACTAGTTCTCGCAAAACTGGTATTCATTACGTTAGTACTAGTACCTACCTACCTACCTAGTTGGTAAGCGATGTTTTCATAATTTTATGGTCAAATTCTGGACCAAGTTCGGATGTTTTTGTCCTCCAAGAACAACAGAGAATACCGATTACATGACGACTATAAAATTAGATTTCATCAAATCAAATAAAATCATGACAGTGATAGTTTTGCACTTCTTCATATTTACTTTCTGTGTAAGGTTCGCTCTCGGAACGGCTGGGTTCCCCTAGTTCCCTCTATCAAAACTAAAAAAAAAAAAGTTTATTTATTCCATATTATTTTACTTACCTACAAGGTACCATGTTTTGTAACAAATTATTTTACAGATAGCAGATAGCAGTACTAAGCAGTACAAAATGCGTTACAACTTACAATGTACCAATTAGCGAATGTGTTAGGTGCCAAGGTGCCATTCAAGTACAAAAAGTTCTCATAAACCGAAATTCTAGCTCCTTGTAGTCCACCATCATGTGTCCATGGTACTACACAGTATAGAGTCTGCACTAGTCTAGGTCTCTGTCTACGCCACTTCGCATAATTATATACATGAATATACCTATACCTACCACAATAAAGAATTTATTATGTATGGCTTACAGATTCTACAGTATTGTATGATCAAATCGTACAGTATTATACTTCTCAAACATTCACTTTTGGATTATACTGAAATCTCTACATTCTCAAGTTCAGTTATGTCCAGAATCCATGATATTAATCATTAATATTAATCTAAAAATCTAAATGAATATTGCCGAAAATTCTCTGGGAATCGTCTGGAAATACTCGTATTAGCATCCAACCAATTTTTGTTTGAAACAACAAAGATGTACATAGGTACTTTATTTTCTCTTGAAATTTAGGCCAGACTCCAAGAATTTGGAGATCCACCTACATCCACCAAGACACGGTGTTTTGGGGCGGCTCAGTCGACTCGTCCTGGGCCGGCCACACGTCAAAGTAAAAATTATCACTGCCGAACCGCACAATGCTGGTTTTCCGCCGGGCCACAGTTGCCGGCGCCGTGTGGGGATAAGTCCAGGTCGGATACTTCTTGAGCAGTCGCGAATGGTTGAGGTAATGCCGGGCCATTTCCTCCGTGTCTTCGCACTCGGCCGGGCACATGTAACATGAGTACTGGTAGCGCAGCGTAGCCGGCGGCGTCGGAACTTTGACGTAGCCCCGCTCGTCATATTCGAAGCTGTGGAAGTTGTACTGCTCGAATGTGTCCAGCACGATTTCCCGGCAACCTGCGGACAGTGACGGGTTAATGGGATTAGTGGGACGATGGACAATAAAGGGTTAGTAATTCTTTTAAATAAAATTAAGTAATTAGGTTGTTGTTGTTGTAGCGGCTTTAGCTTTCGCCGAATGGTGATGGCAGAGTTAAGAAAAGATATCTTTTTGTATTTGCCACACACCGGGGTTATGGTCTCTAGCCGTGTTCAATTGGCTCGTCCTGAACCGCAGTCAACCATCGTGAGGACTTGTGCTTATTTTTTAAAAGCAGAGAGAACCCTTTATAGTCCCACAGCCAGACGCTAGTCTACTCTCTGTTTAACGTCCCCTAGCCAGACAAAGGTCTGGCTAGGGTCAGCCAGCCTAGTTAGCTTTTCGCTCGTCATATTCGAAGCTGTGGAAGTTGTACTGCTCGAATGTGTCCAGCACGATTTCCCGGCAACCTGCGGACAGCGACGGGTTAATGGGATTAGTGGGACGATGGACGATAAAGGGTTAGTAATTCTTTTAAATAAAATTAAGTAATTAGGTTGTTGTTGTAGCGGCTTTAGCTTTCGCCGAATGGTGATGGCAGAGTTAAGAAAAGATATCTTTTTGTATCTGCCATACACCGGGGTTATGGTCTCTAGCCGTGTTCAATTGGCTCGTCCTGAACCGTAGTCAACCATCGTGAGGACTTGTGCTTATTCTTTAAAAGCAGAGAGAACCCTTTATAGTCCCACAGCCAGACGCTAGTCTACTGTCTGTTTAACGTCCCCTAGCCAGACAAAGGTCTGGCTAGGGTCAGCCAGCCTAGTTAGCTTTTCTGTTAGCGCGTCTGCTTTGTAAGCGCCCCGGGTTGGGTTCAATTTCCGCCCGGATTTTATCCTGAACGGATAATGTTCATTCTCGGAAAGGCTGGCTTTCTCCTATCCTGTCTTCCTTCTCTCTTCGATTTCGGGACGATAAGACCTTGGCAGTTACAGGCCCCTCTATCAAACCTCTTCTTCAAGTCATTAGGTGTTAATAACTGACTTCAATGGTATAGTGGTCAGGGGGGCGACAAGAGATCTTGGGGTTGGTTGTTCGAGTACAAGTCAAGTCATAAAATTTATCGAGGTGTATTAATTGATTGGCGTACTTTTTTCCCTATCGTGGATTTTCCATATTTGCATGATTTACTCGCTTTGTCTACTGTACTTAACAACTATCTATACCTGTAGGTATACACATAGGTATAAAATATAAGTAAGTGTCTACTGTTTTTCTTTTTCTGTATTTACCGACCTACTTACAATGAACAGTCTTGTATCTACATAATACATGCACGGAAATGCAATGCATTACTTGAACTTGCTACATGATTCTGCATCATTTGAAATTCAAGTGGTTCGTAATGACTTGTAAATCGATCATTACTACAGGGTGTCATCGTGTATGCGATCATGATTTGGAATCACACGGTGTCTCTTAGTAAATGATAGGAAAACAGTATCTCTTAGGTAGATAAATAGTAGATTGACCATGCTATCGAGGGCAGCATACCCTTTTGGATTCAGATATCAAACGGAATTGATAAATCGAAGGGAGGAGGACAGGATAGAAGAAAGTCAGCCGTTCCGAGGACGAACCTTATCTGTTTAGGAGAAAGTCCACCGAAACTGAGGGGGGGGGGAATCGATCCTGCGACTTAAGGCAGCCACTCACTACTCACTATTAGGTAGACCTGACAGGTAAACCTGAGGTACAATTGATACCTGTTGAGCACAGACACTATCAAGTAGACCTGACAGGTACGGCTGAAAAGGTCCGGCGGTCAGGTCTATCTGATACCTGATTAGGTGTACCTGTCAGGTCAACACTATTAGGACCTGACAGGTAAACCTGATCAGGTACAATTGATACCTGTTGAGCACAGACACTATCAAGTAGACCTGACAGGTACGGTTGAAAAGGTCCGGCGGTCAGGTCTATCTGATACCTACCTGATTAGGTGTACCTGTCAGGTCATCCGATAGTGAGTGGCTGGCCTTAGGGCTTACAAAAAGTATACAGGGTAACCATACTCACTTGGGCAACCAACATTAGTGGTGTAGTAGTTAGCGCGGTGGACTTTGGATCTGGAGGTTGGTGGTTCGAGTCCAAGTCAAGTCATAAAATTCAGCGTAGTGCATTAAGCAGGGAACGACATTATTTGTGACAAGCACTTATGTTTAACACAATTAAAATTCCTTTTTACTCACTTGGGCATTTCCTCGGGAAGTAAACATGGTGCTTGCGTCGCAGATCTTTTAAGAGGTCGGTAAATAAAGTTAAAATAATACTCCAATCTACGTAAATTTTTTACGATATTCAATCACTTTTTTTCTTCTTTATTTAAATTATGAAAATAAAAGAAAAATACATTAAGAGTAAAGTAGATAACTTGAAGTTTATAGAAGAAAATCTAGGTATACTTAGTAGAAAGGTATATTAACTAAAAAAGGTAGTTTTAGTAAAAGAACTACCCTCTTAAATTCTTTTGACTATTAAATATACAAAAAGTATACAGGGTAACCATACTCACTTGGGCAACCAACATTAGTGGTGTAGTAGTTAGCGCGGTGGACTTTGGATCTGGAGGTTGATTGTTCGAGTCCAAGTCAAGTCATAAAATTCAGCGTAGTGCATTAAGCAGGGAACGACATTTGTGACAAGCAATTATGTTTAACACAATTGAAATTCCTTTTTACTCACTTGGGCATTTCCTCGGGAAGTAAACATGGTGCTTGCGTCGCAGATCGAGGTAGTATGCCAACTCTTCCGGCTTCAGAAGGAAAGGTTCGCGCCATCTTAGAAACTGGAGATCCCTGTGTTCTTTCGACGTCATGGTTTCGTTGAGGACGACGATATGTGGGGAGACGGTGCGTCGGTAGCGTGGGGACGTCATGTTATAACGCCAGAATTCACGCTTGGCCTTCATTGCGGCCTTGTTGATTTTGGTGGACCGCTCTGCAAATGGAGAAAGAAATTCTCATTATTAGTTATGACTTACTCGTATGAATCTTAGACCAGCCACTCACTATCAGGTATCAGGTAGACCTGACAGATGGACCTTTTCAGCAGTACCTGTCATATCTACCCTGATAGTGTGTGTGCTCATCAGCTATCAGGCAGACCTGACAGAAGGACCTGATTAGGTGTACCTGTCAGATCTACCTAATAGTGAGAGGCTTATGATAAATCAATAATATTATGTAGGTACCTACATGAACGTTTTCAACTGTATAACTGCAAAGTTTTTTCTTTAGTTGCTTTTGTCTTTTAGTGGGTGAAAGCTGCCTTAGCCTGAGGTGGGCCGGTAAAATCCTCGACAAAATCATGGATACGGCCCTGAATTAAGCCCCTCAAAGACGAGACTTACTGGTCAGCTGAACTACAGTGTTCTTATGTAGAAGAATCATTTCCTCCGGGTTTGTCATGGCGTACACATCGGGGACCGTCAACAGGCGCCGAGTCAGCTTGTTCCCGAGCGTGGACTGACGGAACCCCAGTCCCAGTTCGGGTTTTTCCGTCAGAGGATGACTGGAGGTCGGGTTATGTCGGATGGCTAGGAGTGCGAATAGGACTGAGCGGATGGAATGCATGGTTGGTTGGGTGGCAGAGAGGATCAGGGGCGATGTGGGGCTCCTGAGTCACCTGTTGAGGAAATCAGGGACGTTAGACTGGGGTACATTATTTAAGAAGATTTTCCATTCAAAACATCTTATTTCGTACCTAATAAATTTTTTTTGCCAGCCTAGTTTGCTTGTAGGGTAGAGCGTCTGCCTTGTAAACTCGAGGTCTCAGATTCGATTCCCGCCCGAGGCGGATTTTATCCTGAACGGATAAGGTTCGCTCTCGGAACGGCTGGGTTCCCCTAGTTCCCTCTATCAAACCTAAAAAAAAAGTTTATTTATTCCATATTATTTTACTTACAAGGTACCATGTTTTGTAACAAATTATTTCACTGATAGCAGATAACAGTACTATTAAGCAGTACAAAATGCGTTACAACTTACAATGTACCAATTAGCGAATGTGTTAGGTGCCAAGGTGCCATTCAAGTACAAAAAGTTCTCATAAACCGAAATTCTAGCTCCTTGTAGTCCACCATCATGTGTCCATGGTACTACACAGTATAGAGTCTGCACTAGTCTAGGTCTCTGTCTACGCCACTTCGCATAATTATATACATGAATATACCTATACCTACCACAATAAAGAATTGATTATGTATGGCCTACAGATTCTACAGTATTGTATGATCAAATCGTACAGTTTTATACTTCTCAAACATTCACTTTTGGATTATACTGAAATCTCTACATTCTCTCAAGTTCAGTTATGTTCAGAATCCATGATATTAATCATTAATATTAATCTAAATGAATATTGCCGAAAATTCTCTGGGAATCGTCTGGAAATACTCGTATTAGCATCCAACCAATTTTATGTTTGAAACAACAAAGAAGTAGGTACTTTATTTTCTCTTGAAATCGCGTACAAATTAGGTACCTGCATAGATATAATTATCTACTAATGAGAATGAGAGGTGATTCAGATGTTGCTTAGGCGTATTTTTTTTTGCAATTCATCTAAAGTAAGGTGATTCATTAAGCTCAAATTGGTAATCCCCCTAATTGTCCGAAAAAAATTGAAGGTTCCTTGGCCCAAAAATTGTGTTGTTTCAAAACTCGGTGATTTGAGCTATCCCTACTGCTAACACAAATGTACATAAATTAGGCCCCATTAAGGTAAGTATAAGTACCTACCGTAATCCCAAAATTCTCTAAAACAATGAGGATTTCTTAATTTTGTTTGATTGTTGGACAGTTGGACTTAGAAATTCAGTGCCTTAAATGGTTAGTTTTTCAACTTTGTGAATGGGTTATTTACTTTTGGGCTATTAAACCCATAAAATAAACGAGACCTTGTGTAGACTACTGGGGTTTAAAGGGACTTTTTAGTCTCATTCGAGCAGGATAAACAAGATGTATTCTATTTACAAACAAACGGAACTGTAAAACAATATTGTATAAAAAATTAGGTACTCACGTGAAAGATTTGATGTCTAGAATTGAAGGTAGATAATTTTCTGCGGCTATTAAACCCATAAAATAAACGAGACCTTGTTTAGACTACTGGGGTAAAGGGACTTTTTAGTCTCATTCGAGCAGGATAAACAAGATATATTCTATTTACAAACAAACGGAACTGTAAAACAATTGTATAGAAAATTAGGTACTCACGTGAAAGATTTGATGTCTAGAATTGAAGGTAGATGATTTTCTGTTTGACTTTCACACACAGGACGCTGTCAGAGATGTGAAAGTAGGTGTGATGTTTGGGCCACACGGCGCCAACTCCAACCCAATCCATCTCACAGTGTTGGAAGAACTTAAAACCCTTTGGATGCCCAGGGATTTTAAAATTTAGAGGAGTTCTAACTTGCCTATAATCAAACTGGTTTTTGTTATGATTATATGGTCCACACAATCGACACATACGAGTTATGTAGTCGATCGATGTCGACTGAACACACTGCCTCGATAACATAGATTCCCCGATAACCCCAACCAGCCCACCAAAAATTGTGTTGTTTCAAAACTCGGTGATTTGAGCTATCCCTACTGCTAACACAAATGTACATAAATTAGGCCCCATTAAGGTAAGGTACCGTAATCCCAAAATTCTCTAAAACAATGAGGATTTCTTAATTTTGTTTGATTGTTGGACAGTTGGACTGAGAAATTCAGTGCCTTAAATGGTTAGTTTTTTAACTTTGTGAATGGGTTATTTACTTTTGGGCGCACAAGTCCTCACGATGGTTGACTGCGGTTCAGGACGAGCCAGCCAATTCAACATGGCTAGAGCTAGAGACCATCACCCCGGTATACAGCAGATACAATAAGATACCTTCTCTTTATTCTGCTATTGCCACTTGGCGAAAGCTAAAGCTTTCAACATAACATAGATACACCTCGTCGATCGACGGCCGGTCGACTATGTTTAGACACACCTTTAGACACTCTCTACATCCACCAAGACACGGTGTACTGCCGTATAAACAAGGTATTCTATTCTCTACTGTAGGCCAGACTCCAAGAATTTGGAGATCCACCTACATCCACCAAGACACGGTGTTTTGGGGCGGCTCAGTCGACTCGTCCTGGGCCGGCCACACGTCAAAGTAAAAATTATCACTGCCGAACCGCACAATGCTGGTTTTCCGCCGGGCCACAGTTGCCGGCGCCGTGTGGGGATAAGTCCAGGTCGGATACTTCTTGAGCAGTCGCGAATGGTTGAGGTAATGCCGGGCCATTTCCTCCGTGTCTTCGCACTCGGCCGGGCACATGTAACATGAGTACTAATAATAATAATAATAATAATAATAATAATAATAATAAAAAATATACCTACAGTATGATGGTTTTATGATTCAACACTTAAAGCTTGAAACATCACCTTTACCTTGACTAAAGTTGACCTATTAGTCTTGGTTGTTGGTTGAAAACTACAGGACAAAAGTTCTTGTGAAATATATAGGTACCTACTCCTATACTCGTCGTTCTTCCAATCGTTCTATTCGTTCCAGGAACGGAGGTCTTATCGTTCCGAAATCGAAGAGGGAAGGAAGACAGGATAGGAGAAATCCAACCCGCGGCCTAGCACTTACAAGGCAGACTCGCTACTCTCCAAGCTAACTAGGCTGGCTGTGACTGTTAATGGTTGATTACAATTTAATGACTATTTCCGCATGCCTTTTTGTTCATTGATGTTTCTTAGAATGGAACTAGTTTTCTTCTATGTATGTTTGTATGTACATAATTATGTACATAGAAAATTTCATCTCGTTTGTCTGCAAGTTCAATGAAAACTGGATGACATAGCCTAGGGGCCGATTAAAACCGGCCTAAATACCAGTGATGTCCAGTAACATTCCAGTCCAGTTTGTAGGGTAGGATCGGTTTTGCAGCTGTACAGAAGTGCATTATGTATCGAAGGGTTGCCAGTTGGGTTGTAGAAAATGACTCAGACATTGACCTCGTTTAGTTACTTTTTAGCCTTTTCCTTAAGTTTCTAATAGGTAGGAAAATGGGCACTTATATAAATGGGTAGATTGCGTAGATCTTTAAGTACCTATGTAGGTGGGTAGATCCGAGTATGTAGACTACGTAGTACGTAGGTAAGTGCCAAGAATTGCAATGAGGTTGGAGATCAATAAATGCAATAATTTAAATGCAGGTGATTAGCCTCGTAAATCTCATAATTAACATTAGCTTCGGTGGATCAAAAGAAAGATTTGATGAAAAGATCACTGATGTTTGGGCAAAATGGTCTTCAGCTTTCGCAAGATATCCATGGGGGTTAGATCAACCAGAGAGGATAGTTTGGTCTTCCTCTCTTTATTCAAACGCAAATCTAGTTATGACATTCAAACACAAATCTATAACTTTTAAACACAGATCGAAGGGTACAACTTTCTTGTCTACTCAAATCTCTTTTTATACTCTGATTTTTAATGATTTTTGGCTGATTTTCAATGATATTAGATTAATTTCCAATTTTCTACATTAGGGGAAATTTTTATAGCTATAAAAGTGTTCTGGGTGCTTATTTACCTATATGGCTGGGGCCAAAGTCATAGTTCAGCTTCGGTTTATCTCTTGGATCAAGCGATTTGATTGGTCCATTTCAATATTTTCAGCCAATCAGATTTTTTTAATCCGAGAGTTAAACTTAAACCGAGTTTAAACTTTGTGGCCACGGCCATAATTCGTTTATGTCTTTTGGTATTGTTTTCTTTTATTTACCTAATTATTACTAACGCGATTTATTTCACCTTCAAAGAGTGTTTGTACTTGACCGCGAACTTGGTTGACTGTTTTCTCTTCACTATTCTGTTCGAGTACAAGTCAAGTCATAAAATTTATCGAGGTGTATTAATTGATTGGCGTACTTTTTTCCCTATCGTGGATTTTCCATATTTTCATGATTTACTCGCTTTGTCTACTGTACTTAACAACTATCTATACCTGTAGGTATACACATAGGTATAAATTATAAGTAAGTGTCTACTGTTTTTCTTTTTTTTTTCTGTATTTACCGACCTACTTACAATTAACATAAATATACTCTCTTTTTTTATTGTTATATGATCTATCACATCAAACATATAGGTAAAATATAATATACATAGGTAGTTTAACTTAAATTATCTATGCTATATTCTGTAAAAATAATGGATAGAAATTAGAAGGAAAATCCATTACCTACTTTTAAGGAATATCTAATCGCTTAATGTATATGTATAGACAGAAAAAAAACCTATAAAAAACTGATGAAGTAGTGGAAAATAATAAAATTTTATCTATAAGAAAGAACCAAAAGTACCAATGTAATTTCTACTTATATCAATCTATTTTGTACCAAATACAATCCTTTGTGAGATTTTTAAATGAATGGGGTGATATAGGTATGTAAAACTAAAGATATTGATAGGTACCTAATAAGTCCCCCCTGTACAGGGAGAGGGGGGGGGGGGCACGTTTGAACAGATGGCCATGGGTTGCCCGAGTGTGGCCGATCCTCACAAACTATACTTTACTGAAACTGCTGGCAAAAAGTTCCTACGTTGACAGTCTAAACAAAGGATTTTTAGATTTTTTAGTTTATTTGTAAAAGAAGAAGAAGAGGAAGAAGAAAGAAGGAATAAAGGGTGGGGTTATTGCCCATTTCATTCTTTACCACCCCGCCCAATTTTTATCGCAGATTTTGGCTCAAAAATCAAACTATACTTTACTGAAACTGCTGGCAAAAAGTGCCTACGTTGACAGTCTAAATAAAGGATTTTTAGATTGTTTAGTTTATTTGTAAAAGAAGAAGAAGAGGAAGAAGAAAGAAGGAAAAAGAAAGAAAGAAAGAGAGAAAGAAAGAAAGGAAGAAAAGTAGGTAAAGATTCAGCCTGGATTTGGTTGTCTTAGTTTCTTTTCAAGGGCTGGGTAAAATGGCACTCACCATGGGACAAGGACTGGGCAAACATGACTTTGGCCAGCTGGTAGATAATGTCCTCTAGTGAGTATTCTGTGTACTGCAAGTCGGCCACTTTCAGTTTCTCCATAAGCTCTTCATAATCCTCTTCTGAGAACTTTTCATACAGGTTGGAGCTTTCTGAAGCTTTAGATTGGTATGAAGGGTATTTGGACTCTGGAAGCATAAGATTTAGGCATTTAGGTTTAGGTTTACGAAATTTCATGTTTATTTTTAATAAAATATCTTTACAGTACATAACGCTCTCCCGAGTTACGGTGGTAACTTCTAAGGGAGTGGGTCTCAAGCTAGATACATTTTGATAATGACAACGTGATAATAATAAATATTATTAATTAATAGTTATGAGGAATTCGGCAGATGTGAGGAATACAGGTATCAACGAAAACCGTCTACAGTGTTTTCCCCAAGAGTTTTGATAGAGGGAAATATAACAGCGGAGCTCTTATCATCCCAAAATCGAAGAGAGAAGCAAGCCAGTCATACCGATAATGAACCTCATAAAGGATAAAGTTCGGATTATTTGCGGTAGCTCTCCACCCCGCCAAGGCAAAACAGTTTGACAGTTTATACTTACGTGCCAAATTATTTATGATCTGACTTGAAGTTCGCTTATTGTAGTTGTTGTAGTTAGATTTCAGTAGTTGTTGTCGAATCTGGTTCAGCTCTGTGTTTTCGAAGTCGGTAGTCCTCTTCAGATTGTTGAGTGGGAAACTGCCTAGACCTGCCTGTGGGATCTCGTTGCTTCGAGAAAACTGGGGGACAAGAAATGGAAAGTTTAGTTTCAATTTTAGCTGCTGAAAAATCTCCTCAAATGCCTACCTACCTGAACAATTTCTCAAATGCCACAGAAATTACTAAAATGTGTGGCACATTGCATACCTAAATGTATTTCACGGCTTTCATACAAATTCAACAGGTGTTTCCTTTTTGTCCAGAATCTTACATAGTAGGGTATTGTTAGAATAAAATAATAATTTTACTATCGACTAGATAGAAACTACATAGAAACAGAAAACACCACAATGTTCTCTGGTGATGGATGAGTTTTATTTCATTTTGGGCTAAAAATGAAATAAATTATAATATATAGGTATATAAAAAAAATGTTCTTGTAAGAATGAAGTGCTCGAGACAAGGAAATAAGAATTAAAGAGAGAGAGAGAGAGAGAGAGAGAGAGAGAGAGAGAGAGAGAGAGAGAGAGAGAGAGAGAGAGAGAGAGAGAGAGAGAGAGAAAAAAAGA
>NW_007377482.1:214993-339619 GCF_000475195.1 Diaphorina citri | reverse complement strand
GGATAGCAGAATTCTTACTGAAAGGTCTTGAACGAAGAAAGGCCATAAAAATTAAACTTATTGAAAATTTTGGCCAACAAAAAGTAGCACATATATATGATTGAATACAATATTTGGGATATCTAATAGTAATATCATCCATATTGAACAGGTAGAAGCGAAGTTAAGGACATTTTTCGAAGTGTCCAAGTAATTTTGTGGGTGAGTGTAAGTGTTGATAAAGCCACTTTGAGCCTGGCTTACCCAAATACCACAAACCAAACATACATATGTTTATGTTACACAAAGGAAAAGGAGCATTACATGCATGTATGTTTAGAAGGAGGAACATTTATAATTCTAACCCGAATATTTTCCTTGACAGCATATTTCCACATTTTCATCCTCAGCTATCCCTGTCAGTTTTACGCCCTACCTACCCCTTTACTACTCCTAGTGTCTCCTCTATCATCCCCCTTAATTGGTCTCTGTTTTGCTCTTTCAGCTATTAGCTCGGGCTAGGGATTACCTGTATAGAATTTTTTTTTTTTTTTTAAAAAAAAGAGGTTTGGCAGAGGGAACTGTAACTGCTATGGTCTTATCGTCCCGAAATCGAAGAGAGAAGGAAGACAGGATAGGAGAAAGCCAGCCGTTCCGAGAACGAACATCATCCAATCAGGACAAAATCCGCCCCGGGCGGGAATCGAACCCGCGGCCTAGCGCTTGAAAAATACAAATATTTGTTTTTCTTTGAAGAATTTTGTTGCCAAAATTATACTTTATTTTGTTATAAAATTACAAATCTATGTGACTTTTATTTTTATTTTATTATTATTATTATTTTTTAGTTAGGACCTCAGAAGCACTAGAGGTGCCATTTTGCCCCGTGTTTCCCTATGTACCTAAACCCGCTGAAAATGAAAATCAATAACATGAAAAAATAGGTAACTTGGTATCATCCTACAAGCTGAAAGTTACCTGTTTTCATAAAACTAGGTTGGAATTTGAAATATTCAAAAGCTCTTTTATCTTCGGGCTTAATACCTCTATGTCAATATTTCATGAAGGTAGTACCTGCATAGGTACCTTCAAGTTTCAGTACTTTTTTCAACTCGAGAAAAACTAGGTAGTCGAATATTCTTCTAGGATATTCTAGAATATGTTAGAATCTTAAAAATTTAATAAACTTGTGAAATTTTAATTAAGAGCAAAAAAAAAAAAAAATCTCAATCATGATAATGTTAAATTAAGAAATTGAAATTTTCTGAAAGAACACTCTATAAAAGACAAATAAATAAATAAATAAATAGATAGTTACCTATAATACATAGATAGATAAATAAATTAATGCAAAAAAAAAGTTTGAGACTTTTGAGAGAAATAGATTTTTTTTTTCTTACCAGGCCAGCTTGCATGTAGTCCTCAATAGCGGATGTGACACTTTTCTCATCTCCTGTCCAGAATACATACTCAGCAATATCCTTAGGTGAAGCCTGCACATTACTTGATCTATCAACCTTGAAGAAGAGAAGAGAATAGAATAATATTATCAGAGTAAAATGGAGTACCTATAAAAATAAAATTAGAATAAAAGGGAATAATTATTAGAAGAAAAGAGAATAGAATAAAATTATTAGAATAGAATAGAATTATTAGAGTAAAATGGAATAAGATTATTAGAATAGAAGGGAGTAGAATAGAATTATTAGAGTAAAATGGAATACGATTATTAGAATAGAAGGGAATAGAATTATCACAGTAAAATGGAATAAGACTATTAGAATAGAAGGGAATAGATTTTGGTCGGTAAAAATAAAAACCTTACATATTACATATTGTGCCTATATAATTTTATTTATTATTATATTATTTCATCATATTTTTCAGGTTTCATTTCAAATTCGAATTTCAGCTCTTATTTTTTTTTTTTTGCTGTTACGTGAAATTTGAGATGAAAAGAAATAATGCCATAACAGAGAGAGAAAAAGGAAGAGTAGATACACGATAACGTCACATCAAATGTCCTGAGCAAAGCTCCCTCGCAGGCAACACATTATTATGTATGATACTATCATCGTCAAACTTAACAAGTGGTTTTCCATTGAACTGTCTTGTAAATGGGGAAAAAAATTAATCCGTAATTTTGTAAACTGGTAAGTTTGCATACAAGACGACAGTCTAAATAGATTAATGACGGCAAATGAAGTCTAAATAAATACTAATTAAAATAACGTATAAATAATATAACAGAGAGAGAGAGAGAGAGAGAGAGAGAGAGAGAGAGAGAGAGAGAGAGAGGATACAAATAAAAGCAAAGGATAGAAGACTAATAATACAATGACAGTCATCCCACATACAAAATTACAAAAAAAGTACCGTACAATGAAGGTATTACGTCTTCTTTTTCCAATAGGTTTCTCTCTCTCTCTCTCTCTCGTTTCCTCCCTTCTCTTTCTCTCTCCCTTGTTATTAAAGTGTGCCTTAATAATTATTATTTTATAGCGTACTTTTTCCGCACTTATTTTACTTTCTATTACATTTTTACTTTTTATTAAATTTAATTTACTGTTCAAATTTTTCGATTTACTTTCCAATTAGTCTAGTTCCCGCGAAGTTACTTCCCCTGTGGAGATTTACTTGAGGGAAGCTTTCTTGTTCATCATGGAGAGACCGCCATTGCTGGCCGCATCCAGAATACCTGACGACTGGATGTTTCGTTTCTTCATGGCGGGTTTCACCATGATGCTCCGTCGAAACTCTTCCTCGGAGTTGAAATCTGAAACAGCAAATGAAACAGGGGGAAAATGAGAAAAAAGAAAATAGTTTATTCAAACTATAGGGAAAAATTCTTGAAAAAAAAGAAGAAGAAAAAGAAGAAGGAGAAGAAGAAGAAGAAGGAGAAGAAAGAGAAGAAGGAGGAGAAGAAGAAGAAGAAGAAGAAGAAGAAGAAGAAGAATCATAGAAAACTTTTCTATAGAGGGAACAGTATAACCACGGAGGTTTTATCGTCCCGAAATTGAAGAAAGAACTAGTACAGGATAGGAGAAAGTCAGCCGTTCCGGGAACAAACCTTATAGCTTTAGGATTGAGTTCGCCCCAGGTGGGAATCGAACCCACGGCCTAGCGCTTACAAGGTAGGCTAAGGTAACTAGGCTGAAAGTTAACTGTCTTAAGGGGGAAATAGTCAGGAAAAAAAGAGAGAGGTAGATGGGGGGACGGGGAAGTATTTCTGAATGAAAGCAGGGGAAATTCTAATATTGATTGGGGAAGCTTCGCGTCTGCGCTCCGTTCAAAAAACTTCAATTTTTTTTAAACGTTGTTTATAAGTGGCGCAAAACTTTTGAAATTTCTCAACGGTTTTAACAATCTTTGTAACGAGAATTTTACAAAAGGCTTTGCAAAAGCCTCTAATTAAAATCCTTTCCTTGAATCAAAATGGAATGAAATAAAATAACATCCCAATTTGAGTTTCAATTTTCAAAGTCAAACATGATTAATTTTATTTGTTTAAAACAAAAAAAAAGCAATAAATACGTAAACTATGTATTTTATATAGGTACCTACTTTAAGTCTTTAATAATAATTTATTAAAATATTCGTAATATGGACTTTCGTGTATTAAAGTTATACCTACCAAGCTAGTTAAAATATTAAAGTAATATAATTATTATAGGTAGATAGGTACATTACATAGGTACATTAGATAAATAAGTTAAAACTAGTGACTACATAATTATTTACAACCAAGGAACCTACTTAACAGAACTGTCCATCACTTTTCCTGTTGTCTCAGCTAAAAGTCTAAAAGATAATAATTATTATTAAATGTTTCTGTTGTGTAGGTACGTATTCAATAAAAAGTAATTATTTGTCACGATCAATAAATTGACTAATGTAAGTTCACGACACCCTGGTAAAATCTTCAATTCTCTCGAGATTTATCTTCTGCAAAAGCAAAAGAAAATCAAACACATTAATCCAACTAGGCAGAACAGTCCAAGGATCATTTTCAGAATGAAATAACCAGCGAAAAACCCGGCCCCTCTCTTGAT
The DNA here is from genome assembly GCF_000475195.1 of Diaphorina citri. Classification (NCBI taxonomy): domain Eukaryota; kingdom Metazoa; phylum Arthropoda; class Insecta; order Hemiptera; family Psyllidae; genus Diaphorina; species Diaphorina citri. Next base: position 335,588 of record NW_007377482.1, on the reverse strand, counting down.
GGTTTTCTTAACCCCTCGTTTTTCCACAAGCAGAGACGCTACTGGAAATCGCAAAGTTTCTCGAGAAATTTTAGGACCTTCAACTGCAGAAGTTTCCTTTGCTAAATCATTCTCCAGTGAAGGATCTTTGTTTCCCAAATTTGAAGATTTTTCACTGTTCAATACTGAAGGATCCTTTGCCAAATCTGCAGATTTCTCTGAAAATGTCCAGCTTTCACCCAAATTTCGATCTGACCCTAAATTGTTTTGATAGCTCGAAGTTTTATCTGCAAATTTTGGATCTTTAGCTAATAAGACCACGTTTTTCTGTTGAAAATGTGACGTTTTGTCTAAATATCTCGAATTTGTGTCATATTGCGATGGGTTATTATCAAAGGTCAAAGTTTTATCTGTAAATCTTGAATCTTCAACTACCAAATTAGTGTTTTTTTCTTTGAAATCTGACGTTTTATCGAAATGAAAGTGGAAGTGGAGAGGGGGAAATGAAAATAAAATTGTTAACAGTAAAAACTATACTTAAAAGCTTTTCTCTGTACAAAGCTCTAAGATGGTGTTCTGGTTATGTTATGGCTGGGGTCATGTTTAATGTGGCCGGGGTTATGTTAAGTGTTATGTTTGTAATAACCACATGACCCCATGGTGAGGGCAATAGCAACAGGAAATAAAATTGTCGTTGAAACGAAAACTGTCACTCAGGGTGGTATTAAAACTGAACATCCCATAAAAGGCATAAGTGACAAGGGACTTTAGAGCTAAGATAGCAGGGTCTTCAGAGGTAGTTGCACTGAAGTCAAATCTACCCCTTTTAATAAAAGCCACTGGTTGGGTGGAAGGGCTCCTTTAGGAGAATCCTGCCAATTTGAATAAAGAACAAAAAGGAGAACTTTCTCTTTAGAACACGTATTTTAGGAATAGGTGGCAAATGTACACAGAAAATTCCACAAGAAAAATGAGCGCTTACGACATTTACTTACTTGAAGTCAATGGGTTCCGACTATGCGAGGTTTCAACCCCAGACCGGCCGTTGTTGTACAGAGAGGACATCCGGGGGTGAACATTGTCGCCCCGGGCGGCACTCAGAAACTCCGGATGGTCGTTTAGCGTGTCGGACAGGGACGCTATTAGGATGTCTGAAAGGAAACCAGGGAAAATGTTATAAAGTATCTACCTAGATGACAGAACCCACGTAAAAATTCCCAAAAATGTCAAAAATACCAAAGTGACCCTAACATTTCAGGTTGGGTAATTGTTGGCCTTACGATATATATCGTACTTTATATCGTAAGGCAAACAATTATGCATCCAACCATCGATGTTGTTAGGGAAAACCTCACCACTTGGATTTTTGTTGCTCAGATTAGATTTTGGAAGATTTGTTCTGATGAAGTCAAGCAGGGCAGCAATGGGGAACTATATCGGGTCTTTGAAATATCAGTCAAAAAGGCAATGTTGCCAAGGTTCTTATATACCTATATATAAAAAAAATGTTCTTGTAAGAATGAAGTGCTCGAGACAAGGAAATAAGAATTAAAGAGAGAGAGAGAGAGAGATAAAGAAAGAGAGAGAGAGAAAAAAAAGAGAAAGAGCAAGAAAGAGAGAGTCCATTTGGTGGATAAGGAAAAGTGGAAGTGGAGAGGGGGAAATGAAAATAAAATTGTCAACAGTAAAAACTATACTTAAAAGCTTTTCTCTGTACAAAGCTCTAAGCTGGTGTTCTGGTTATGTTATGGCTGGGGTCATGTTTAATGTGGCCGGGGTTATGTTAAGTGTTATGTTTGTAATAACCACATGACCCCATGGCGAGGGCAATAGCAACAGGAAATAAAACTGTCGTTGAAACGAAAACTGTCACTCAGGGTGGTATTAAAACTGAACATTCCATAAAAGGCATAAGTCACAAGGGACTTTAGAGTTAAGATAGCAGGAACTTCAGAGCTAGGTAGTTGCACTGAAGTCAAATCTACCCCTTAACCTTAAGCCTCAAGTAATATTCAGTACCTAATCCCAGAATTTTGTAAGTAATGTTTTTGAAATGACTTTTGTCTCTTGACTGTCCACTCTTATCTGTAGATATGTGTATCTTGATATTTTTTTTTCTTTCAAAAAGCTACACCTAGGTAGATGAGACTTTGTTTAGACTGCGAGAGTAAAAGGACTTTTCGGTCCTATGTTGGCAGTACAAGATATATTCTATTCTACATACCCTATTCTCTTCGATGTGGAAAAATCAAGCCATGTACAAACAGTACAAGGTTCACCCAAGATATTGCAAAATTCTATGTAATTTTGTAAGTAATGTTTTTGAAATGACTTTTGTCTCTTGACTGTCCACTCTTATCTGTAGATATGTGTATCTTGATATTTTTTTTTTCTTTCAAAAAGCTTCACCTAGGTAGATGATACTTTGTTGAGACTGCGAGAGTAAAGGGACTTTTCGGTCCCATGTTGGCAGTAGGTACAAGATATATTCTATTCTACATACCCTATTCTCTTCGATGTGGAAAAATCAAGTAATGTACAACTAACCTCTTAAAAATACAAACAGTACAAGGTTCACCTAAGATATTGCAAAATTCTACCTATGTTAGGTATTATTTTTATAACTACATAGCTACCTAACTTACTTTGAGTTGATATTCCAGTAGTATGTTAGGTATTATTTTTATAACTACATAGCTACCTAACTTACTTTGAGTTGATATTCCAGTAGGTACTTACTTTGAGTTGATGTTTGAGTACTTACTTTGAGTTGATGTTTAGGCACTTACTTTGAGTTGACGTTCAAGTAGGTACATACTTACTTTAGGTTGATGTTCATACTTACTTTGAGTTGATGTCCAAGTACTTACTTTGAGTTGATGTTTAAGTTTCTCATGTTCGTAATGATCCTGAATATCTCCCAGATATAATTTGATATCTTCCAGTAAGGTGATTGCTTCCTCACGCGTCATCTGGAAAAAGGGAGCGAAGTAATTAGAGAGTTGTGCAAATAGAAAAAAAATCTGGTGTGAACACTACAGGACTTTCCAACTACTATTGAATTTTCCTCCGATTTTAATAAAAATAAAAAATAGGTAGGTTTTTTTTTTTAATCCCCATTTTTTTTTTTTTTTTTTTTTTTTTTTTTTTTTTTTTTTTCATGCACGATGTATTTTGTAGGGAATTATTGAAATCTGTGCACGGTGTTGTCCCTTATAAACCTTGTAAAGTAGGTACATATGTACCCATGTTCAACGCCATATTTTTCAGGAATCATACCCACTAATACCGCCCTAATCAGTAGATACTATTGACAATAGGTACTGTAATCAAATTGTATATAATTTATATTATTCGGGCGGTGAAAGAAATGAATTCTATATTTTCAACCATTGCGTCTATTGTTTCTCACCCGAGTAGGTATTTCGTCATCATGTGAAAGATAACGAATAGATAATATATATATAAAAAAAACACAGCTCGTTATTTTCTACTTGTTTGAAAAGAAACAACAAACACTTTGTTTGTTCAGTTTAGATGGCAGATAAATAATCTAGCTTCGGTGACAGGGGATATAACTTTTGAAGAGGAGAAAAACAAACAAGCGCCTTTCTTTTCAAAGGATGGACTTCGGGTTAAAGGACTTTTTCTGGCACTTTATTTAAACTCAGCTAAGCCAAACAACACATCATATTGTTAGCTTGGCGCGTCTGCCTAGCAAGTGCTAGGACACGCTTTCCCACCTGGGGCGGATTTTATCTTAAACAGATAAGGTTGGTTCTCGGAACGGCTGCCATTTTCCTATCCTGTCTTCCTTCTCACTTCACTTTCGGGACGATAAGACCTTTTACGGGACGATAAGCCGTTACAGTTCCCGCTAGTGATCCACTCCCCTCTTTTATTTTCCTTCTATCTCGAAAAATTTCATAAGTCGATGAAAGAAGTGATAGTTTCTAAAAATATCAGCATTGTTGGGAGCTCTTCTACGCAGCGTAGGTACAAAGATAAGATAAAAATGACGCAGTTCTCCAGGAAAAAAGTAAATGTTATGAGAAACCAGGATAAAGTTGGAAGTCTATTTTTAGAAGAAAAAATAATTACATAGGGGGGGAAAAATCTGATATACCATGAATAGCAAAGATTGAAAACAACAACAAAATAGAAGAAGAAGAAGAAGAAGGAGGAGGAGGAGGAGGAGGAGGAGGAGGAGGATGAGGATGAGGATGAGGATGAGGAATAAAATAATAATAGGAGGAAGAAGAAAAAGCAGGATGAGGAGGACGAAGAGGTAAAAGAGTAATAAGAAGGTAGAGAAATGTCTTCTTTTTTAACTTTCCTTATTTTTTTTCTACGAACGAAATCCCAAGAAAAACGAGAGTCCTACGCAATTTTTCACGGATGGGGGGAAAAAACTTAGCGGGAAACTTTGCCAAGAAGGCAAAAAGACAGGAGGATCCCCCAATAGGAAGAGGGGTGGAAAGAGGGTAAAGTTTGCTCGAAGATGGTAAAAAAAGGTAAACGCTGTGGGAAGAGGTAAAAAAAGAGGAAAGTAAACTTGGTGAAAAGAGTGGAAATATGAGGATTTTGAAAAATAGAAAATTTGAAGTCTTCGGGAGGAGAGCTGAGGATCTGTTTGAAATCCCTCCATTTCCCTCTCTCTCTCTCTCTCTCTACCTTTCTCCCTCTTTCTTTCTTCCTCTCTATCTTTTCTTAATCTCTCTTTCCCTATTTCTCTCTCTTTTCTTAATCTCTTTCCCTTTCTCTTTCTCTCTCTCTCTCTCAAAAAAAAAAAAAAATCGAGAATAAACTGGTGTGGGAAATGCAGCTTTCATCTATCATCCTATGACGCTCTGCATGCACTCGACAAGGTCATATTCAACAATACATATAATAGGAAGGTATACCAGTATACCTAATACGGGTCATATTGACATATAAAATATTCTGTCAGCTATTCTGTTGTTTGTTCATGAACAACAAACACCTACATCTATTTATAAACCTTGAGCTTGAAAGCGTCAGTAACAGCATTGAGGAATATTCAGGGTCGTTCAGGGCCGTATCCAGGATTTGTCGAGGGGGGGGGCCCGGATTTGTCGGGGGGGGGGGAGGGTCCAAGGAGTGATGAACGGACACTGCAAATTTTCTGATTCTGACCTACAGTATTAAAGGAGAAAAATTAGGCTCAGGCCCCCTCGGCCCACTAATAAATGGGCCAATGGGTCATTCCCCCTCTTCTGAAGCTCATTTCCCCTCTTTTAAAGGAAAACACGGGAATCAGTTCAACTACGAGGGGGCGTGGTAGCCACTGAAAATCCAAAATGGCGCATTCCCGGCCCTCGAAGGTCTAGTGCTCAATTTCCTTCAGTCTCCAAAAGAAAACAATTTTTTCTTAAATAAATTATAATAAAAAAGACTGCTGGCTCCGGGCCCCCTTGAGCCTGGGGCAAATGGGAACTGATGGAACACCCTGGGAATGCACTCGTATGTAACTGTTTTATATTTATTCCATATATTACATAATAATAAAACTCTTTTATTCCCATATATTATATGTAACTATGTATGTATAATATAACTCTATTGTTCCATATTTATATAAAACAAGGGCTGTATTTTCTCTCGGGGACAATATTGACGTATGCACTCTTTCAATTCACTGACTCCAACCACTGTTTCCTGAAGATAACAGTATGAGCTTTTTCTCCGAGGTTTAACGTCACTTTATAACTTCCAAGTTCTTCGGTGACGGGAGATTTACTCTCCTTTCGGGGATAAGCTGCCTACTTACATTGACCTCACCCAGCCTGAGTGGGGCTGGGAAAAGATAGGAGCACGCGATTTCCCAGATGATCACCCATCTAGATTTTAAGCACGCGCAACGTATCTTAACTTCAGTGATTCATTGGAACAGCTTTATTCATTACATTCCTAATATACCTACCTAATCTTCCTATATCTAGTTTAATCTTGGATTGGAGTCCTAACATTAATAATAATTGTGCTTATTTATACTGCTCGCATAGGGCTGAAAAGTCTCTTTAATCCAGCAGTAGGCTACTACTATTATTGTGGTCAAATTCTCAAATTATATTGAGGATAAAATTCCATACCTTAGCTGGGATTGAACCCACGCCCTCCTGTTTACCAGGCGAGCGCCTTGACCACCACACCACCGAGGCAGGTATTGACATTTTTATCTACCTACTGAGAAAGAGAGAAAACACATATTTTTCTGTAAAACTGATTGTGCAATCATGGTGATAGCATTTAAAACGGAACACATCAATAGGAACACACAACTGGGAAACCGGATTGAAGAAGCTTCAGATTTCACTCACCACGGGCGCCTGATCCAAGACACTCGAGTACTCCACGTTGCGTTTCGGATGCAGGGGCTCCAGGATGTTGAGGACATTGAGTAAGTTGTTTCCCGTTATGTCCGCTGGGTGGCGCTGTCGGTAAACCTGTGAACAGGGGGGATTGGTGAAGTGTGAAGTGATTGGACGGGAAGCACTACGACCTATTTCCTCCAATATCAAATGTTCTTACCTTGGTTAGACTGCTGGGGTAAAGGAACTTTTCAGTCCTATCCCAGCAGCATAAACAAGGTATATTCTACTGTCTATTCTAGTCAATTCGTACTGTTCTTAAGCTACAGTAAGTGGCCGAACTTTAAAAGGTTCTTATCCAAGAAGACATCTTAAGGCCGATCCCACTTGCCATGAGTTTCATCTCATTTTTTCCGTATGTCCTGTAGGCCAATTGAGATTGAGAGTGTTCCCACTACGAACGACACGATTTTGTTTTCCGAACGACAAGTGGGAACGGGTCTTTAGAAAAGGTAATATATTCGCGGTTAAATTACCTTATGGATGCCCTGGCATTAAGGTCCTTTATTCGGTTACCTTACCTTATGAATGTCCTGGCCTGGAATGTCGACAGCAGTGGTAATGTTGGTTTCAGGAGTAGGGGAATTGTAAAGGTCTACATTCGGTTAGCTTACCTTATGAATGCCCTGGCCTGGAATGTCGACAGCAGTAATAATGTTGGTTTCAGGAGTAGGGGAGTTGTCCACGCTTTTGGCCTCCACATTCTGTCGGATTTTGGCGTAGGTTTCACCGTTCTTGTTTACTGAAAAAAAAGAAGATGGGAAAAGTTGAGGGATTTTTTTTCTTCTCTTAGAAAGCACCCTTACTATTTCTCAAGTTTCAAAAAGCACCTTACCTCTATTTGAATTTCAGGTCCAACCTTTCTTGTTCCTAATGCTGTTGCCATTTTTCCTCTCTTTTTTTTTTTTTTTTTTTTTTTTTTTTTTTTTTTTTTTTAGTTGAGTTTATTGCAAGCTCCCGGGGCATTTCTCGTTTCTTTTTTTTCTTTTGAGTTAAAAAAGTAAAAAGGCATTTTGATTTTTCTTTCCTTAGCTTTTTTTTCTGAGACAGGAAATCTCCGGAGTTTTTTGCCTCTCAGCACTGAGGTAATCATGGCCTTTGTATTTGCTTAGTTTGTGTTCCTTTGTCTAGAAACTATTTTTTTTCCTTCCTTTTCTTTGTACATGCTTAGAAAGAAATGTATACCTACTCTTTTCGTAAGTTGAAAAGACACGACTTTGTACCTATGTAGGTACCTACTTCCTTGAGAAAATCTTTGATTTACTCAGTTCCTTTTAGCAATTGAACAGTTGCTGGGAATAGGAATTGAAGGAAATAAAAGTTCTAAGCATACCTAATCTCATTATAATGAGCTAAAGTTCCAAAAATACTCCGAAATACCTAGAGGTAAATAAATAGCTACCTATCTATGTTTAACACACAAGTGTATGTGTAGGTATAGTTTTCAAAGAGAAAATAAGAGAGAGAGAGAGAGAGAGAGAAACATTTTGAACAAAGAGCTCCTGATCTTACCGCAATTATATTTGCTCTCTTTTTAGTCCGTCCTTCCTTTCTTATTACAACAGTAATAAAAAGGTATAAGGGACGGACTATTGTATTCGCTTCGGTGTCGTCTGTGTGTCTGTCTGTCTGTCAGTCTGTCTGTTCCCATAGAAGGACTTATCCAAACCTGGTCGACCTATATATCAAATTAAAGGTCTTTTTACCAGGATCACGAAAATGGTGGTGCAAATTTTGTCCAGAAAACCATAAAGCCAAAAATCCAAAAAAACTGGTTTTTGGGGGATTTTTTTCACATTTTCTCACACAAATGAGCTCTGATCTCGAAATTTGTCGCGACGACCTATGAACTCAAAGCGAGAAAGTTTTAGATAACACTTCAGCCGATCATTTAAGACCGGTTTTAGCGTTACTTTTTGGCCCTGTTTCCCCCATTTTTGTAAACCAAATGGGGGAAGTAAAAAAAAAAAAAAAAAAAAAAAAACCTTTGACACTGTGTTAATCCTCAGTGATAAGCCATTAAAGAAACAACTCTACATTGGATCCTCCCTCAAGGGAAGCTTGTGCAGTCCGGTTTCTAGTGACAAAACCCATCGTGTAGTTCAACTGGACTGACCTGTGTGATTTTAGAATGCTCCGATTTAGACAGTTTTCGTATTGCACCCCAAAATACAAGATGAACATCCATAATGAGAATCGAACCCTGAACCTCCGTAATGAAAGATGACCATCAAGTCTCTCTCTATCGAGAATCGAACCCGGGACCTTTGTGTACTTACGCATATTCTGGTCCTGTTGTCCCTCATTGGATGTGGGTTTCAGTCTTTCTAATTCCTTCACCTCTTCATCTAAGCTAGATGCTGGTTCATGCTGCAACAGCAAGACAGGGAAGGATTAGAGGAATATTAGAATAATCGGTCAAAAAACTGCTGGCATAAAAGGACGTTTTAGTCTTAGACTTAGAAGACTCGAATATACTTAATTTAGGGTTAGGTAGGTATTGAGGAATACATAGGTATAAAAAAAAGGTGCTAGAAATAAATATTAGGGACACAAATTCATTAATTCCCCACAAGGTTTCCTACTGGTAATATATAGTTTTACAATGGGTTAGTCGTCAGTTCAATTCCAGCAATGGGATTATTTATTTTCATCTCCCTAACTTTACGCCACTGGTGACAACAGATGCTTTAGAATCCTTAGATAATGGGATAATGGTAACAAATGATGCCGCAATAATTTCTTGTGAAATTAATAAGAAAAATATTATCCAGCCCGAGTAATAACAAAATAATAGCTAATAAAATAATAATGGGGGATAATTTTATGTGGATGAACTTTGAAATTATAATATACATGAGCAGGGATAAGTGGGAAGAGGAGGAGGAGGAAGAAAAAGAGGAGGAGGAGGAAGAGGAGGAGGAGAAGAAATAAGAGAAGTAGGAAGAAGAGGAGAAGAAAAAGAAAAGAAAAATGATGAAGAACGAGAGCCTTTATGGGAAAAAATAAAAATATACCTGCCTATTGTTGAAGTAGGTTATTAATATCAACTAGAAAAGAAGAAGAAGGAGGAGGAGGAGGAGGAGAAGAAGAAGAAGAAGAAGAAGAAGAAGAAGGAGGAGGAGAAGGAGGAGAAGGAGAAGTTAAAAAAAAGATGACTAGGGACTTAGGGCCTTTTATGGGAGGAAAAACATACCAACTTAAAAGTAGGTTATTAATATCAACTAGAAAAGAAGAAGAAGAAGTAGAAAAAGAAAAGAGAGAGAGAGAGAAAAAAAAATAATAATCCCACTATACTGTTCTGGGAGAAAATTTGAATTTTTATTAAAAAAGTTGCTTCCCAAGTCATAAGGTCGAGGGCTTTAGGGCTTTAAGGGGGGAAGGGGTCTTAAGTTACCCTTAAGTCGTAATCAAATTGAGGCACTTTTATTACCCTATGCAAAAGAAAAGGCAAAGATGTAATAAAATGGAGGAGCAACCTTTTATTTTTGAAAAGGTCGTGGTAAGAGGTACTTTTATTGGGTGGCTGAAGGGCGAGAGAGAGAGAGTAAGAGAGAGACAGACACACACAGAGAGAGAGAGAGACAGACAGACAGAGAGAGAATTATACTCGTATTTCAAAAGGTCTGTTACCTACTAAATAATTACCTACTCATCAAAAGGACGTAGGTAATTACTTCATTTATGCATGTTCTTTTCAAACCCAAATGAATAAATTTCGCTACTTGTTTGAACCGTTTCCAATTTGAAACTTTTTTTTATGTGGCACCCTGGCACCTACCGTATTAAAACCGCAGACAAGCGTTGGGAGGCCATGAACTTTAACTGTTTTTCACTTTTTTGCTGTGATTGTTGTTTTGATTGTTTTTCGCCCTTTTGCTGTGATTGTTATTTTGATTGTTTTTCGCCCTTTTGCTGTGATTATTGTTTTGATTGTTTTTCGCCCTTTTGCTGTGATTGTTATTTTGATTGTTTTTCGCCCTTTTGCTGTGATTGTTATTTTGATTGTTTTTCGCCCTTTTGCTGTTTCTGTGATGTTTTGTTCATATAAAATCCACCTCGTTTCTATGATTATGTCCCTTTTTCATGTGGTTGTATCTTTCACCCCTTTCACTATTTTCTCTGCTGATGATCGGATGACAGACTATCCACATGGGAAACATTTAGAAAACCAAGTACTGGAAAGCTGTCGAACAGATACCTATTTGTAGCAAAGGGCTGAGGAAAGCGAAGAGTCCCTATCCCTTTTTACCCTTCTTTCCATCCCTCTCTCTCTCTCTATTCTCTCTATCTCTATAGAGAGAGAGAGAGAGAGAGAGAGAGAGAGAGTCACAAATTTACAGTCACATAAATGGCTAGTTGGCTGGGCAACTCGTACATATATCTACTAGTCGACTAAGCAGAGGTGTCCAATTACGGTACAAACTAGAAAGTCAATTTTGTCCAAATAGTCCCACCCTCCCTGGGGCCTTGGGGCTTCCTTTGTACATCGTTAGCGTTTCCAATTTGAAACTTTTTTTTATGTGGCACCCTGGCACCTACCGTATTAAAACCGCAGACAAGCGTTGGGAGGCCATGAACTTTTTAGCATTATGTTTTCAACCTTTGCATGCCGTTTTAGCTGTTTTTCACTTTTTTGCTGTGATTGTTGTTTTGATTGTTTTTCACCCTTTTGCTGTGATTGTTATTTTGATTGTTTTTCGCCCTTTTGCTGTGATTGTTGTTTTGATTGTTTCTCGCCCTTTTGCTGTTTCTGTGATGTTTTTCATGTGGTTGTATCTTTCACCCCTCTCACTTTTTCTCTGCTGATGATCGGGTGACAGACTAATATCCACATGGGAAACATTTAGAAAACCAAGAACTGGAAAGCTGTCGAACAGATATCTATTTGTAGCAAAGGGCTGAGGAAAGCGAAGAGTCCCTATCCCTCTTTACCCTTCTTTCCATCTCTCTCTCTCCCTCTCTCTCTCTCTGTCTCTAATATATCTATCTATCTATCTATCTCTCTTTTCCTCACTATAGGTCACAAATTCACAGTCACATAAATGGCTAGTTGGCTAGGTAACTCGTATATCTACTAGTCGAATAAGCAGAGGTGTCCAATTACGGTACAAACTAGAAAGTCAATTTTGTCCAAATAGTCCAACCCTCCTTGGGGCCTTGGGGCTTCCTTTGTACATCGTTAGGTTTTATGGGGGGGGGGGGGTCCGAGGAGTGATGAACGGACACTGCAAATTTTCTGACTCTGACCTACAATATTAAAGGAGAAAAATTAGGCTCAGGCCCCCTCGACCCACTAATAAATAGGCCAATGGGTCATTTCCCCTCTTCTGAAGCTCATTTCCCCTCTTTTAAAGGAAAACACGGGAATCAGTTCAACTACGAGGGGGCGTGGTAGCCACTGGAAATCCAAAATGGCGCATTCCCGGCCATCGAAGGTCTAGTGCTCAATTTCCTTCAGTCTCCAAAAGGAAACAAATTTTTCTTAAATAAATTATAATAAAAAAGACTGCTGGCTCCGGGCCCCCTTGAGCCTGGGGCAGATGGGAACTGATGGAACACCCTGGGAATGCACTTGTATGTAACTGTTTTATTCCATATATTATATAATATAACTCTTTTATTCCCATACATTGTATGCAACTATGTATGTATAATATAACTCTATTGTTCCATATTTATATAAAACAAGGGCTGTATTTTCTCTCAGGGACAATATTGACGTATGCACTCTTTCAATTCACTGACTCCAACCACTGTTTCCTGAAGATAACAGTATGAGCTTTTTCCCCTAGGTTTAACGTCACTTTATAACTTCCAAGTTCTTTGGTGACGGGGGATTTACTCTCCTTTCGGGGATAAGCTGTCTGCCTACTCACATTGACCTCACCTAGCCTGAGTGGGGCTGGGAAAAGATAGGAGCACGCGATTTCCCAGATGATCACCCATCTAGATTTTAAGCACGCGCAACGTATCTTAACTTCAGTGATTCATTGGAACAGGTTTATTCATTACATTCCTAATATACCTACCTAATCTTCCTACATATATCTAGTTTAATCTCGGATTGGGGTCCTAACATTAAATATAAATGACATTTTTATCTACCTACTGAGAAAGAGAGAAAACACATATTTTTCTGTAAAACTGATTGCGCAATCATGGTGATAGCATGTTTTTTTTTTTTTTTTTTTCAATTTGACTATATTTAGGGACCCCGAAATGTAGGGGCTGTGGGGCTGCATATACATGAGTGACCGGAAACTCCAATACATATTTTCAGTGAAACGTATGTGCCCTTGGCATTTATGATTATGATGACTATACCTGTGTTCTGTTTTCCATGCATTTTTAATCCTGGGGGCTTTAGGTGAGCCAATCCAAATCTCTCTTCTTCCATTTAGCTTACTATTATTTCTGACAGTGATCAAAATGGAACGCAATATGTTTCTCTCCCTTTGATATGGAAATACCTAGATGTATTTTGTTTTCAATTTTTCATTACAATTTTCAGTCCTGAAGCTCTGTTGTCCATTTTTTTTTTTTTTTTTGCATGTGAGGTAGCCCTTTAACTGCAAAGGTCGGGCTTTTCCGTCCGTGTCTTCTGTCTTTGTAGCTGGGATTGCGGGATTTCGATAATATCATAGGTAGGTTTGTAGGGATCACCTATACCTACGTATGGGTAGGTACGAATAGATAAGTTTTCACATACGTACTACATGGACTTTGGTAGGTACAATCGTACATAGGTATAGGTACTTACTCCATAGACGTTGGTAGTTACTCGTACTAAAAGGTGGATATATTATATTTTCGTATCCAGAAATTACACAAGCAACAAACTAAAAGGTATTGTAGTTGTTGTAGTTAGATTTCAGTAGTTGTTGTCGAATCTGGTTCAGCTCTGTGTTTTCGAAGTCGGTAGTCCTCTTCAGATTATTGAGTGGGAAACTGCCTAGACCTGCCTGTGGGATCTCGTTGCTTCGAGAAAACTGGAGGGCAAGAAATGGAAAGTTTAGTTTCAACTTTGGCTGCTGAAAAATTTCCTCAAATGCATACCTGAACAATTTCTCAAATGCCACAGAAATTACTAAAATGTGTGGCACATTGCATATCTAAATGTATTTCACGGCTTTCATACAAATTCAACAGGTGTTTCCTTTTTGTCCAGAATCGTACATAGTAGGTAGGGTATTGTTAGAATGAAATAATAATTTTACTATCGACCAGGTAGAAACTACATAGAAACAGAAAACGCCACAACGTTCTCTGATGATGGATGAGTTTTATTTCATTTTGGGCTAAAAATGAAATAAATTATATATATACCTATATATAAAAAAAATGTTCTTGTAAGAATGAAGTGCTCGAGACAAGGAAATAAGAATTAAAGAGTTTTTTTCTTTTTTTTTTTTTTTTTTTTTTTTTTTTTTTTTTTTTTTTACTGTTTCTCCTCTGTTGCTTCTACATATTTTTGTCTATAAATAATGTCCTGTTCTGTACCAAATAATTAGGTAATTAATTCAACGAATTTTATTAAATAATAAGCCTTTTCACTTACACTCCTGTTTGGTCTCAGCCTTTCCTTCCACTTTGCCGTTGATATTGCTGTACACAGAGGAATGAGATTTCACCATTGACACTGACTGACTTATTGCTGTAAAAATAACAAGAAGAAGGATTCGTGTCAGATCTGGATGGATGCCTCAGTAACTTTGTGAAGGTCCATATTGAATGTAGATAGAGAAATACATAACTGTTACACTTCACAGGTAGAACGTATGAAGTGTAACAGTTATTTCTCTATCTACATTCGTGTCAGAGTTACTCGTAGTCCTTTTAGGGGTCGGGTTGACCACTTATGCCCGATCTTAACCACAGAGAGTTCTCGTTAATCCAGAGTTCAAGAAAGGCCAGCATTTCTGGCCTTATGTCACCCATTTGTGTAAATCAAATGGGTGACGTGAAAGAAAACCTTTGACACTGTGTTAATCCTCAGTGATAAGCCATTAAAGAAACAACTCTACATTGGATCCTCCCTCAAGGGAAGCTTGTGCAGTCCGGTTTCTAGTGACAAAACCCATCGTGTAGTTCAACTGGACTGACCTGTGTGATTTTAGAATGCTCCGATTTAGACAGTTTTCGTATTGCACCCCAAAATACAAGATGAACATCCATAATGAGAATCGAACCCTGAACCTCCGTAATGAAAGATGACCATCAAGTCTCTCTCTAATATGTTCTGTTATGAATGTCTTTGTATTATCTATGCCTAAGAGAGAGAGAGAGAGAGAGAGAGAGAGAGAGAGAGAGAGAGAAAGAGAGAGAGAAAGAGACCTAATTTAGACTTTTGTCTATTGTCAAACATGTAGTTACCTACCTAAGTAATTACAATTCTTTTTAGTCTCATTCTGGCAGTATAAATGAAGTATAATATTATTCTTCTCCTTGAAAAAAAATTGACCCGATTACATTACTTTCCTTCCTATATAGGATAAGGAAAGTAAAAAAAAGGTTAAAAGAACATTACTTTCCTTCCTATATAGGATAAGGAAAGTAAAAAAAGGTTAAAAGAAATAATAATTGATGGTACAGTACATATTATATGTACCTAGGTGCTAAAAAATTAATGAGAATGTGAGAAAGAAAATAATGAGAACAAACAACGAGAAAAGAAAAATAATCAACAAATAATGGGAAAACATCTGAGAGAAAAGTACTTATTCTTTAAGAAATAATAAAGAATGAAAGAAAGAAAAATACCCATTTAGACAGTTTTCGTATTGCACCCCAAAATACCCATTTAGACAGTTTTCGTATTGCACCCCAAAATACCCATTTAGATAGTTTTCGTATTGCACCCCAAAATACAAGATGAACATCAATAATAAGAATGGAACCCTGAACCTCCGCAATGAAAGATGACCATCAAGTCTCCATCGAGAATCGAACCCGGGACCTTTGTGTACTTACGCATATTCTGGTCCTGTTGTCAAGAAAGGTTCTAGACGTAACATTATTACCTAAGGTTATTTATTTAATTTATACTTTCAGCAGTTTCAGCACAAGGCGATTTTTTTTTTTCTTCGAGAAACTCGAAACTTTGCCAAGTCCAAAGGTCGTCTATTAGGTGCTAGGTAACCCAAAAGTCGACTAGATAACCTTTTCTGTTTTCGAATGTACAAAAGGAAAAGAAAAATGTAGGACATAAAAAAAAGCATCTTTCTAAGAAGAAGAAGAAGAAGAAGAAGAAGAAGAAAAAGAAGAAGAATCCAAACTCTACTAGTGCATTGAAAAGGTATCTTTCGACTACTGTCCCTTGTCCCTTCGTAAATGTTTTAAATTAAAAGTAATCAGTGACGCTGAAAGCATCTCCCTGGGTAGTATTGAACATCGAAATGAAATTAATTATCTGGAAAATCTGGTGGAGCATTACTTTTATCAGAGAAAATAACTTTTTCCCCGGTGCAGCAAAATAATGGAATTTCATTAAATTTTCTCCCCTAACCTAATTTTGCACCGAAATATTGTTCGTGCTAACAATATTTTCGCGTAATGCAATTTCAGAAAAGCCCATGACGACAGACAGCTTTGAAACTTTGCCATTAAACGAAAGTTGCTCTCAGAACAATGTTCTGCCTATTGTGACCTTCAAACATTCTCGACCTTTCACGAGTCGTGAAGGTTGGAATTTTTTGCTCATCTTCAATTTCTTGGATCATTTCGAAGTATCCAATAGGTAGATCTTGAGGAGGGTACGGGGAAGTTGGAACTTTTAAAACCAGAACCAATAAAGTAGGGTCATATTTCTTTCCCAAAGGTCATCTCACAAGTTTGGAGGAAGAAGAAAAATGGAGGGAAAGTAAGACGTTTTGACATTTTTGATGTAGTAAAAAAATTGATGAAGCTGAAGAAGTGTAGGAAACAAAAGCTGCGATCATCTTGGTGTTCCAAATTTAGACGGAAGACGCGTTAACTTTTGGCACACCTGAAGAGGGACTTTTGGTTTCACAAGTTCGGTCACAAAAGAAGTATACGACAAATTTTCACTTACCACTCTTGCAGTGGGCCATGGTTTACGACCTCGCATGAACTGACGTCATCACGAAAAAATGGCTGCCCGCGAAAATTTTGTGCGTTTCATCCTGTTGTCCCTCATTGGATGTGGGTTTCAGTCTTTCTAATTCCTTCACCTCTTCATCTAAGCTAGATGCTGGTTCATGCTGCAACAACAAGACAGGGAAGGATTAGAGGAATATTAGATTAATCGGTCAAAAAACTGCTGGCATAAAAGGATGTTTTAGTCTTAGACTTAGAACACTCGAATATACTTAATTAAGGGTTAGGTATTAAGGAATTCATAAGGTAGGTATAAAAAAAAGGTGCTAGAAATAAATTAAAGTTGCGCGTGCTTAAAATCTAGATGGGTGATCATCTGGGAAATCGCGTGCTCCTATCTTTTCCCAGCCCCACTCAGGCTGGGTGAGGTCAATGTAAGTAGGCAGCTTATCCCCGAAAGGAGAGTAAATCTCCCGTCACCGAAGAACTTGGAAGTTATAAAGTGACGTTAAACCTCGGAATTAAAGACACAAATTCATTAATTCCCCACAAGGTTTCCTACTGGTAATATATAGTTTTACAATGGGTTAGTCGTCAGTTCAATTCCACCAATGGAATTTATTTTCATCTCCCTAACTTTACGCCACTGGTCACAACAGATGCTTTAGAATCCTTAGATAATGGGATAATGGTAACAAATGATGCCGCAATAATTTCTTCTAAAATTAATAAGAAAAATATTATCCAGCCCGAGTAATAACAAAATAATAGCTAATAAAACAATAATGGGGGGATAATTTTATGTGTATGAACTTTGAAATTATAATATACATGAGCAGGGATAAGTGGGAAGAGGAGGAGGAAGAAAAAGAGGAGGAGGAGGAGGAGGAGGAGGAGGAGAAGAAATAAGAGAAGTAGGAAGAAGAGGAGAAGAAAAAGAAAAGAAAAATGATGAAGGACGAGAGCCTTTATGGGAAAAAATAAAAACATACCTACCTCTATTGTTAAAGTAGGTTATTAATATCAACTAGAAAAGAAGAAGAAGAAGAAGAAGAAGAAGAAGAAGGAGAAGGAGAAGAAGAAGAAGTTAAGGAAAAAAAAAGAAGATGATTAGGGACTTAGGGCTTTTTATGGGGGGAAAAACATACTAACTTAAAAATAGGTTATTAATATCAACTAGAAAAGAAGAAGAAGTAGAAAAAGAAAAGAGAGAGAAAAAAAAAATAATAATAATAATCCCACTATACTGTTCTGGGAGAAAATTTGAATTTTTATTAAAAAAGTTGCTTCCCAAGTCATAAGGTTGAGAGCTTTAGGGCCTTAGGGGGGAAAGGGGTCTTAAGTTACCCTTAAGTCGTAATCAAATTGAGGCACTTTTATTACCCTATGGAAAAAGAAAAGGCAAAGATGTAATAAAATGGAGGAGCAACCTTTTATTTTTGAAAAGGTCGTGGTAAGAGGTACTTTTATTGGGTGGCTCAAGGGCGAGAGAGAGAGATGGCATGTACTGTGATGGGACTTGGTAGACCTGTGCATGAGCCCTACAACGCCCTACACTTGAATTTAGACCACGCTACGCCACTGCACTCTTGGTATAATGGAACAACTTGTTCTAAGCTGACAGTCTAAATAAAGCACTACTTATACTTACCACATTGTCGTATTGATGAGTGCCGAGACTCTTCTCATAGGATGGTTTGTCGCCATTTTGAAGCAAGCCTGTGAACAAGACAAAAAAAAAAGAAAGTTAGAATAGGTATAAGAAACTGGTGAGAGAGAGAGAGAGAGAGAGAGAGAGAAAGAGAGAGAGAGAGAGAGAGAGAGAGAGAGAAACAGATAGAGAGAGGGAGAGAGAGAGAGAGAGAGATGGACCCTCTAACCTCTATTACAAGGTCCCTTTAATTACCTAGGTACCATAAAATAGGTATTTACCTAGCTACTTAATTAATATTGGGAAATATTTTTTTTTAGGTAGGTAGGTAGGTACCTATCATGTTCTAATCCGCCAATATAAGAACAAAATAAATAACCGTGTTGTGTTATTCAACTTTTCTTTCAGACATTGTTTACAAGTTCTTTCTTCTCCAAGTTTAATTTCTTGTTATACACGGGCATAATTAAGCAAAGACATCGTTCGTTCAATAAGTCGTATGTATGGGTACTTGAAATGGGTACCTACATAAAACGAAGAGTAAAAGTGAGTGCACAAGTCAAAGCGGACATAAAACGTTGAAAAACTTTCACATAAACCATGACATACGCTTTGCAGAATGTTACAGAAGGAGTTGGTACATAAAACAAGCTGGTACATTTTATCCAGAAGTACCTAGGTAGTTATCTATGTACTAGGTATCTATGTATGTAATCTACATAGCTACTAGTAAAATGTTCTAAACTTTTGAGACGAAGGACTCAGTTTAGTATGCTTTTGAGAATAAGAAGAAGAAAGAAGAAGAGCAAGAAGAAGAAAAAGAAGAAGAAGAGCAAGAAGAAGAAAAAGAAGAAGAAGAGCAAGAAGAAGAAGAGCAAGAAGAAGAAGAGCAAGAAGAAGAAGAGCAAGAAGAAGACGAACAAGAAGAAGAAGAAGAAGAAGAAGAAGAAGAAGAAGAAGAAGAAGAAGAAGAAAAAGAAGAAGAAGAAGAAGAAGACGTAGAAACATAAAATATGATATGAGAAGTCTCACAAATCCCTGAAACCTTGACGTGTACAAAGTTTTTATGGACTTCCTTTGCTAGCTTTATTCTCTCTCTCTCCCCTCCCTCCTCTCTCTCCCTCCCTCTCTCTCTAGGTCACCTGAGTGACACATTCCTGACAGATGGGCAAAGTGGGACTTACTTTACCCATCTTTTAGGTACCTGAAATTTTAAGCATTTCTATTGAAATCAGCGTGTTTCGAACTTCCTTTATCAGCGAAGAAAAAAAAAGTGGTTGAGCCCCATTGTGACCTTCAAACATTCTCGAACTTTCACGAGTCGTGAAGGTTGGAATTTTTTACCTGTCTTTAATTTCTTTGAGCATTTCAAAGTACTTATCAAATAGATCCTGAGGGGAAATTGTAACTTTTAAAACCAGAACTAACAAAATAGGGTCATATTTCTTTCCCAAAAGGTCATCTCATAAGTTTGGAGGAAGAAGGGGAAATAAGACATTTTTGATGTAGTAAAACTTTTGATGAAGCTGAAATTTAGACGGAAGACGCGTTAACTTTTGGCACACCTGAAGAGGGACTTTCGGTTTCACAAGTTCGGTCACAAGAAGTATAGGTACGACAAATTTTCACTTACCACTGTTGGTAAAATGGAACAACTTGTTTTAAGCTGACAGTTTAAATAAAGCACTAATTATGCTTATACTTACCACATTGTCGTACTGATGAGTGCCGAGACTTTTCTCATAGGATGGTTTGTCGCCATTTTGAAGCAAGCCTGTGAACAAGACAGAAAAAAGAAAGTTAGAATAGGTATAAGAAACTGGTAAAAAAAAAGGAGTTTACATCGTTCGTTCAATAAGTCGTATGTATGGGTACTTGAAATGGGTACCTACATAAAACGAAGAGTAAAAGTGAGTGCACAAGTCAAAAGCGGACATAAAACGTTGAAAAACTTTCACATAAACCATGACATACGCTTTGCAGAATGTTACAGAAGGAGTTGGTACATAAAACAAGCTGTCCATTTTATCCAGAGGTAGGTACATAGGTAAGTATCTACCCGTATGTATCTATGTAGATACTAGCTGCTAGTAAAATATTATCTTCTCAAACTTCTGAGACGAAGGACTCAGTTTAGTATGCTTTTGAGAATAAGAAGAAGAAGAGCAAGGAGAAGAAGAGCACATACCTTTGTTGACTCGATAATGAGGAAACAATTTGTATGAACGCCTGGAAACTATTTGATTATGCAATGTGCAAAGCAATAAATCAATTTAATTTTCAAAATTACCTCTAGCTAGGTGCCTACTTAAATTTACCTAGAAATAAATTTCAATTTATATTATTTAACTTTGGTAGGTACTTTGTGATACCAAAAATAGACAAAGCTCATTTTAAATGTAAGAGACACAACTTGAGAAAGAAACAAAGAAGAACGACAAAGATATTGGAATGAGGGGAAATGAGAGAGAGAGAGAAAGAAAGAGAGGAAACAAAGGTAATGAATAGGAGATGAGAGAGATGGATCGATAAGGGTAGAAAGAAAGAGAATGAAGAGAGCAGAGAGAGAGATAGAGAGAGAAGGAGGACACATACCTTTGTTGACTCGATAATGAGGAAACAATTTGTATGAACGCCTGGAAACTATTTGATTATGCAATGTGCAAAGCAATAAATTAATTTACTTTTCAAAATTACCTCTAGCTAGGTACCTAGGTACTTAAATTATTTACCTAGAAATAAATTTCAATTTATATTATTTAACTTTGGTAGGTACTTTGTGATACCAAAAATAGACAAAGCTTGTTTTAAATTTAAGAGAGACAGACAGAGAAGAAACAACGAAGAACGACAAAGAGATTAGAATGAGGGGAAATGAGAGAGAGAGAGGGAGAAAGAAAGAGAGGAAACAAAGGTAATGAATAGGAGATGAGAGAGATGGATCGATAAGGGTAGAAAGAAAGAGAATGAAGAGAGCAGAGAGAGAGATAGAGAGAGAGAGAGGGAGGAAGAGAGAGAGAGAGAGCAGAGAGAGAGATAGAGAGAGAGAGAGGGAGGAAGAGAGAGAGAGAGAGGGAGGAAGAGAGAAAGTTTACTGTAGGTACCTGATTAATTTAAGCCCGCATGTGGGTACAAAATTTACCCCTCATCAAAATAATCATCTATCTCTTTCTCTCTCTCTTCCTACTTTTCTCACTCTACCTAACTCTCTCTCTCCCTCCCTCCCTCTCTTTCTTTCTCTTTTTCATACAAAATTCAGCATGGCCTTTCATTAACTCGAAACAAGAGATTATAAAGAGAAAAAGAGAAGAGGAGAGAGAGAGAGAGGGGGGGGCAATGTATAGAGAAAACGAAACAAGCAGGGTCCGTCCCTCCGGGAATTTTTTAGCCCGTAGTGGTTAGAGAAAATCAGTACCTATGTACCTACCTCATTTGTTTAATATTCAGTTTATTGTTATTCTTGATTTGATTTTTTGATTTTACTTTGATGTAATGATGAAGAAGAAGAAGAAGAAGAAGAAGAAGAAGAAGAAGAAGAAGAAGAAGAAGAAGAAGAAGAAGAAGAAGAAGACGTAGAAACATAAAATATGATATGAGAAGTCTCACAAATCCCTGAAACCTTGACGTGTACAAAGTTTTTATGGACTTCCTTTGCTAGCTTTATTCTCTCTCTCCCCTCCCTCCTCTCTCTCCCCTCCCTCCTCTCTCTAGGTCACCTGAGTAACACATTCCTGACAGATGGGTAAAGTGGGACTTACTTTACCCATCTTTTAGGATAATGGAGCTCTAAGGGTTAGGTGGTAGAAAATGCCTCCGGCGTTAACCTCGCCTAGTGGTTACCTTCCACTCAAGAGTCTATTATTTATTATTTATTTATACATTTTTCCACTCAATATTATTACGTATTTTATGTTACGTATTTTATCGACGGAGATAACGAATTTATGACAGGTTTCTCTGTGTTCTTATTTACGTTTACTTTTTTTTCGAAAATAAAAACACATCAGGCTCTGTTTTTCGAAACCTCTGACGTCACAATATTGATTTGCTTGTGATGTAATCCTTCTGTACCTAATCCCAGTCCCCACTTGGGGGATACCTGAGCTCTCTATGTTTCCCGATACAGGGTATTTCATGAAAGAGTCTGGGATATAGAAAGAACTAACGAAAGAACTAGCAATATAATTATATGGCACCATCTACGGTTCAAGTCAAAATGCAACAAATGTTAGGAAACAGCAACATATACCTGTGAGTAGTTCAAAGTATTGTTTAGAAATTACCGTTTCTCCAAACATGGTACCTACCTTTCTTGCCTCCTCCTGCTCCTCCTCCTCTTCTACTTCCGTTTTCTTCCTCCCTTGCCTCCTTTGTCTCCTCCTCTTCTCTGCTTCCAACTCCTCCTCTTCCTCTTTCTCATCCTTTGCTCCTTCCTCCCCTTTCTATGTATATCTTTCTCCCACATTCTCCTACTGATTCTTTCTTCCTCCCCTTCTCTTTGTTCTGGTTCTATTTGCCTATTTTCTAATCTTGTATTTCCTCCCCTTTCTCTTCCCCTCCTTCTCCTCCCCCTTCTATTTATTTTTTATATCCTGTTCTTCCAGTTTTTTTCCTTCCCTATCTCCTTCTCTCCACTTTTATCTCGTCCCACATACAGAGAAACTAATAACAAGGTGAAGCTAGGTAATCCTATCTGACATAAAATTTAAGTGGACAAGGGACATGTTTGACATATTGTGAGCATTACCTATATGGACGTTAATAATTATTATGTGGTCACTAAAACGAACGTATGAACTGACAGGAAAGTTTACAACTTGGAGAGAAACCTTAGGAAAGCTTTCTCAACTTCGATAGGATATTGGAAAGTTCAGGGCAATATATTATTGACAGTTTTTTTTCAATAAGTAATTTATAAAAGAGTGTAATTTATACCTACCCACAGCAGCCAATCCATCAAAATTATTTACACCATCATATCATCATGAGGGAGTTTTCCACACGTATCAAACAACGCAACATCCCTTCCCTACCTTTACCAACATACCTAGGCATTCAAAGAAGAATATTCACAATGAGGGTAGTAAGTCATCAGTAACCAACAATGTCTCTGTTAAAACTCCCTTTACAAATTCGATACATTTGTCCCCTCAATATGATTACGTATTTTAATGTTACGTATTTTATCGACGGAAATAACGAATTTATGACAGGTTTCTCTGTGTTCTTATTTACGTTTACTTTTTTTTTCGAAAATAAAAACACATCACGCTCTGTTTTTCGAAAACCTCTGACGTCACAATATTGATTTGCTTGTGATGTAATCCTTCTGTACCTAATCCCAGTCCCCGCTTGGGGGATACCTGAGCTCTCTATGTTTCCCGATACAGGGTATTTCATGAAAGAATCTGAGATATAGAATGAACTAACGAGAGGTAGTACGTACTAGCAATATGGTACCATCTACGGTTCAAGTCAAAATGCAACAGATCGATGTTGACTGAACCGTCCACACTGCCTCGAAACCATAGATTTACTTCGTCGTTCAAGGGTCGGTCGACCATGTTTGGAGGAACGGTAATTTCTAAACTATAGTTCAAAGTTGAACTATAGTTCAAAGTATTGTTTAGAAATTACGGTTTCTCCAAACAGGGTCGACCGACCCTCCAACGACGAGGTAAATCTATGGTTTCGAGGCAGTGTGGACGGTTCAGTCGACATCGATCGACAGCCGGTCGTCGATTATGTGTGGACACACCTTTAGAGCTCTTACATTTGTCTCTCTCAGACTTGAGACAAATCGTAACTTCGTATCTTCGTAAATTTTGGGAGTGGACCAAAGAAACTTCTGTTGAACATTTCTGTCAAATTTCATCTAAATTAATTCAAGTTAAAGTTTGAAACTCCCTCTTTTCGTTCAAATATAGGGTCTTCTTTTTTTTTTAATTTTAAATTTTTTATTCACCCTGTATTTTCATAATCCCAAAGCTCTTCCATTTGTCTCTCCCGCTTTTGATACTATGTCATCTCTACCACTCCGCTTCTCCATCATCTCTCTGTATACCCCCTGTATAATTCCACGTACCCCTTGTTTTTCCTTCCCATCTCATGCCTGCCTATCTGTACGTATGTTTCCACGTATACCCCCTGTATTTCCACGTATGTACTCCCTTTCCCATCATAAGCCTCTTATGTATATTTGTATATGTTTCCATGAACCCCCCCTATTTTCCACATTTCATTTAGCATTAGTATTAGCATCTGTTATTTCACCTGTAGCAAATCCCTTTTCCATGCCCATTTCGCTAATTGCATGGGACAGTTTTTTTCCCCTGCTTAATCGAGCGGAATTTATATTTGGAAAGCTCAACGGAGGGAAATCTAAAAATAGAAAGGTCAGGCTTACGTTGCAAAAATAAATGTAGGTCTGTATAATCCGAAAATGCACAAATGCACATATATCTACCTATGTGTTAAAATAACGATATTACCTATAGTTGGAAATGTTGCGTTAAGCTTGTTAAAACAGTGAAAGCAGACGCGTATTTTTGCTGTAGTTTGGCGAAAAAAAAAAAGGAATTGAGAAAATGAGGAAATTGCCTAGTATGCCTAGTATTGTACGATTCCCAATGTTACCACCTGGAAATTAAAAAAGGAAAATACCTACAACTTAGCCATACAATGAGATTGTCCATGTCTGATCGATCGACACTGAAAATTGTCCTCACTATAGAAAAATGGACATGATTTTTTTCCACCCCACACAAAATCCTTTGAACCTCTGATTTTATACTTACATTAAATGGGTTCCAGTCAATGTCGATTGTCCCCTGAATTCGGTGAACTTTAGTGTGGACGTACCTTCATAGTCCAAGCAACGAGTCCCGAAAAAGGGGACGTATTTCCGGGTACTTTAGAATGTTTCGTTGCCTGGACTATGTGTGGAGTCTACTGTGGACACAGCTTTGGAAAAAGTAATAGAAAATTTTCGTTTTATTGACTTACTGCAGATTAATAGGTATTTGTCTTTAAAAGCTTCTTCCTACACAACTTCCTGTAATCCAGTTTCTCCTTCATTATTAAGCATTTCTATCTCTTCTTCTCCTTCTTCTCCTCCTCCTCCTCCTCCACTTCTTCTTCTCCTTCTTCTCCTCCTCCTCCACTTCTTCTTCTTCTTCTCCTCTTCCCCTCTTTCCCACACATCTATTTTATATACTCCTGTCATCTTCTTAATTTTTGTCTCTTCTTGTTATACTTTTCATTAGAACTTAGAACTACTTTTTATTAGGAACTCAGTTCTATTTGATCCAATAGAATTAGTAAAGTTTTGAGGTCTCTGTAGTCTGTACTTGATTGAATTAGATAACTTTGTGATATTACGTGGACGTAGGTGTAGTAACTTTCTACCTATAAAAAAGGGCGTAGGTACAGTACTAAAAAGAGACAATATAATGTCTAAAATTAGGGCAGTAGTAAGGCCGTGAGCCGGTCTAAAAAGACAAGAAGTTCAGACTTCAGATGATAATAAAACAGATTAGAATCGGGAATATCGTTTTTTTT
This sequence comes from Diaphorina citri, assembly GCF_000475195.1. Classification (NCBI taxonomy): domain Eukaryota; kingdom Metazoa; phylum Arthropoda; class Insecta; order Hemiptera; family Psyllidae; genus Diaphorina; species Diaphorina citri. The sequence goes on along the minus strand of NW_007377482.1, from coordinate 309,947 downwards.
TTTATTTTAATAATTGGTAGCAGAGCTTATTTCGATATCAGGTTTTTTCAATACATGTTTGGTTCTTTACCTATATATTTTAGTATGGAAGTAACCCACAGTAGGTATACTTTTATAGGTTGGTACCTCCTTTGTAAATACATAGGTATTTCATATTATCCCAAAGATAGATGGGTACTTATAGGTACCTATAATACCCAGCATTTTTCTATCCTTGAATCTTTCCGTTGTATAAATCCAGGCAAATCTTTTCCTAAGTAAAATATAACATGCATCAGAAACAGAAATCCGCTCACTCAGAGCTTATTGTGTACCAAAATCTTCTGATAGATAAGCTTCCATGGAATATACAGGGTAAGCTCTGTGTATTATACAGATTGCGATTTAATATTGGTAAACTTAAACGTACAGGGTATGCTCTGTGTATAATATTGGTATTGCTATTGGTATGCTCTGTGTATAATAGCTAAATTTCTTCCATTAGTTAAATCTCTAGATGGTCCCTTTTGTCCTTCTTCTTTATTCTATCAATTTTTCCCCTTTTTCTCCCCAATAGCTAAATTTCTTCCACTATTAGCTAAATTTCTAGATGGTCCCTTTTCTTCTCCTCCTATATTCTTATCCTCTTTTCCCTTTTCACTCCCCAATGTCAATAAAGAACTTTCTTTCATCCCTTATCAAACTCCAAGGTTGGACACGCCTACCCTGTAAAACTCTCTCTCTCCCCCCCCTCTCTCTCCCCCCTCTCTCTCCCCGCCTCTCTCTCTCTCGCTCTCTCCCTCTATCTCTCTCTCTCCCTTTCCCTCAGGATGAAGTGAAATCCCTATCTTAGGGGATCTAGACAAGCTGTCGAGAGCCAAAGTTTACTGCCAGGGCGCAGTCAAGAGTGACTGATAAGTTGAACGGTTTTTCAACTTCACCTGTTTTAACTTTAACTGCTTTTCAACTTCAACTTTAACTATTTTTCAACTTCAACTGTTTCAAGTTCAACTGTTTTTCAACTTCATCTATTTCAACTTTAACTTTTTTCAATTTCATCTATTTTAACTTTAACTGTTTTTTAACTTCAACTGTTTGACTTTTGAGAGACTCCATCATGAGTTTCATCGTAACTTTGCGCTACGCTCGCTACAACGTAGATATTTTATCGTAGCTTCATAGCGCTGCGCTGGTGGGGAGGTTTTATAGTGGTAATGAAAGTGCTTTTGATATTATGACTTTCACTTTGAATGACATTGTGCTGTTTGACTTTTGAGTTTCTACCATGCAACGTCATAAAAATGCTAGCTATAGGTAGAGAAACCTAATAATATACGGTATTACGTAGAATTCTAGACTGTACCAATGCACCTAGAATGAGAAATGGAAGGAGCGTCAGAGAAAAAGTAAAATTATTCGATACCTAATATTTAGCTACTTTCTTTGCCTACCCAGGGCCGTATTTAGAGGGGGAGGGGCGGGGCGGGGAGCTGCGCCCCTTTTGAGCTAAGACTCCAAACTCCGGAATTTTGAAGCCTTCAACCCTGGTACGTCACTGTTTCGACTCTCGGCCCCCCTCGAAACATTCTTATCTACGGCCCTGTAAATACCTATTTAAAGAGTTTCTTAACTATATTAGGTACTTGATACCCCTTGAGATATCAGCCTAAGTTTGCCCTTCTAACTTACCTACCCTAATGGAAAAAAAAATCTACCTAGTTTGCGAAGACCGGGATTAGCAAAATTAAATTAAATTAAATTACAAATCTGAAAATGTTATAACGAGGTTATATCACACTTTCATCCTATAGGTATAGACTTATGGAGGGTTTAATAAGAGTTTATAGAGGGACAAGGATACTGCTTCTTAATTGGCTTAGAGAAGGTGATATTGTAGATTACCTATAAGTTAAGAAAGATGTTATAGGGAAGGTAGATGTTATAGGGCATGTGACGTTAAAATGTCTGTGTTATAGGGTCAAAGGGCAAGGGTAGTCCCTATAATTGGGTTATGGAGGCTAGGAAAATATTGAATCTTCTCGTCCTACCTACCTACAGCCTACGCCCGGCCTAGTTAGCTCGGAGGGTAGGGCGCCTACCTTGTAAGATATAGGTCGTGTATTCGATTTCCGCCAGGGGCGGATTTTATCCTAAACAGAGAAGGTTCGTTCTCGGAACGGCTAGCCTTTTCCTATTCTGTATTTCTTCTATTCGCTTTCGGGACGACAAGACCTTAGCATTTACATGCAGTTCCTTCTATGAAATCTCTTCAAAAAACCTACCTACGTCTGTCATATTTATGGTGTAGGTCAGCTATAAATAAAAAAAAAAAAAAAAAAAAAAAAAAAAAAAAAACAGAGTGTTTAAAGTCACATCACAAATTTCAATTGATTTTCAGCACGTTTTCGTGAATTGTGAACTGAAGTGTCAAGTTCTACTTACACAAACTGTCACAGAATAAAGATTTTTTAATTAAAAAGAAGTTTGATGAAGACATTGGGGGCAAACAATCCCCCCTCCCCCCTATTATTATTTGAAGAGGGAGCTATAACAACGGAGGTCCTTTTCGTCCCGAAATGGGAGAGAGTAGGACAGTATTGGGTATTGGGGAAAGCAAGCCTTTCCGAACACGAACCTCAGATATATTATCTGTTTAAGATTTATACATGAGACCTTGTTTAGACTGCGGGAGTCTGGCTGTTGCGGGGCCCACTCAGCCTCGTGAGGAAAATGAGTAGCTATGACATATAAATGCGCATAGCGACCGGTGCCAGCATGGTGTTGAAAGCACCAAATAAATAAATCAATTCAATTCAAATTCAAATGGTAGGTAAACATTGGATTTTAGGATTATTGAGATATTGGGAAAATCCTACAATGCTGCAGTGAGCACCAAAGTTGTGCCATAATAACACAAAGAAACTGCATTTACATTACATTACATTTACAATACATATTTTTTATGGTGTAGGCTCGACTTTTTTTTTCACTGCAGTATCCACCGGTTTGTACCTACGTGATGTTTGTATTGGAAACAAATGGCAACCCAGCCACGAGTCAAATAGAAAAAAATATTATAGAGGAAACAGAATAAGGGAGAGAGAGCAAAGTACGAAATTATAAAGTAAAAATCCCAGGACTTATCATGTTCTTCTTTTATTCTGTCTTCTTCTTCTTCTTCTTCTTCTTCTCCCCCTCCTCCTTCTTCTTCTTCTCCTTCTTCTTCTTCTTCTTCTTTTTATTCTCCTCCTCCTCCCTCCTCTTCTTCTTCTTCTTCTTCTTCTCCTCCTCCTCCTCCTTCTCTTTGATCTTCCTTTTCCTATTTCCTACAAACGAGAAAGAAAAGAGAAGGATAGTAATAATAAATAAGGAGAGTAATAAAAATGGACCGATTACAATACTTTCTCATTACATAGTAGTAGTAAAAATATTACCTAGATATTATCTATATTATGTAATATCATTAATATTTATACACCTAAGCGAAAAAAAAAGTTTTATAACTTCCAGTTTTTATCTCCAGCTTGGATCTAGCATGAACTTTACGGGTTTGAGGATTAATTCTTGTCATGTTGTAGAAACATTAATAATTTCTACTTACAAAAAAGAAAAAAAAATAGCTTGAACAAAAAGTGGTAACAATTTCTACTATCCAGTTTTGTAATGGAGAAGGTCAATGTGCATCATGTAAGTTTTCTTTTATCATGCACGGTATGCTATTACTCTCAAAGCAGGGGATAGGACAACAATAAATAATATGTATTGGCATTAAAGGCTTTAATGAGAGTTTAATTTATAATGATTGGTAGACTGGGTAGGCAGATATGAGAACTGCCCACATGAAACAATCGGAAAAAGTTGAAATTACTGTCAGATTGTCACAAATGTCCTTCCTCTCTTGACTTGAGCCCTTTCCTTTTCAACTTGGTTAACAAGGAAAGGGAATAATTAAGGAATAGCTTTCCTTTTTACTTGGTTAAAAAGTTGGTTACTTTCATACAAAGGTTAAACAACTCTGATTTCTAATTGTAATTGATATGTTGCATTGTAAAATTTTAACGAAACTCTACACATGGTACTTTGAAGTAACAAATACTTTTAACATGTGCAAAGGCTTAAAAAAATGAGGGCAAAACACTTTTTTATTTTGAGAAAACGTCACACGTGTAGGGATTCTGTAACCACAACCGATTACAAAGGAAAATCCTTCAGATGAAAGAGATACCTTTGTAAGTTTTGTAGAAAAAAATGAAAAACTAAAAAAGAAGAAAAAAGTAAGTATTATACATACTTTGTAAGTTTCTGTAATTTCAGTTTTTTTTTTTTTTTTTTTATTACTTTTCAAATACCTACGTATTCTGCAAATGTAATAGAAAGTCGTGTGATGTTCACACCAGATTTTTTTTTTTTTTACGTTGACTTTCTTCTAATTTTTCATTTATATTCAGCATCTTTAGTGCTGCGTATTTCAAGGGCATCACTAACTTAATAACTTTTTGAAGACAAAAATTGAACAATTTTTCATGCTTATTTCCTTAATGTAGGATTAGGTTTAAAAGTGAATAAATAAAGTGAATTCAGCTAAGTAGATAAATAAATAATGCAGATATTTTTGTGTCACTTCTGCTGTCAAAGTTTATCCTTTTTCTCAAGTTCCGTAATTCCCATTTTGAAGGAAAAAAAAAGTCAAAAGCCATAAAAAATTCAAACATCAGTTCTAAACAATGATGGATTAACGCCCTACTTTTTGTCTGAACTTTTTTTAATCCCGTTCCTGAGAAAACTTTCTTCTCTCGACAACCCTTTTGGTGTAAATTTTTGATGCGCCAATTTAAACAATTAAAATTGTGATGCATTTTTAACGAATTCATCTAAATTGAAAAGCTTCTAGGATTGGAGAAACTCACCTTTCTGATAACGATTAACGAACCTTAGCTGTTTTATATGAAGTTCTTCCCGGGTAGAAATCGAATCCGCAACTTAGCGCTTACAAGGCAGGCGCGCTAAATGCCAAGCTAACTAAACGGGCATTAGAATTCTTAAATATGATGTTTAGGGAAAGGATTTTCTGTTCATCCAAAAATTATGCCGATGCTTTCTTTCTAGATTGAACTCTCGCGACCGCAACTTATGTACAATGGGTATTTAGATTCCCATTTACCACTCCACTGGAAAACACATCAACAATAGCATCATTTATCACGATTGTGTCTCCCCAAGCCTTCTTCTCTTCTTTCTCCTTCTCCACTTTCACCTGCTCTTACTTCTCCACCTCCCAATTCCACTTTCTGGTTTTCCTTCTCTTCTTCATCCTCCTTCTCCTCCTCCTCCTCTGTCTAATCTTTCCCAAGCCCCCTTCTCCTCTTCTTCCTCTCCTTGTTTATCCTCTTCTTTATCTTTCTTCTTCACCTCTTTTTGCATATTTTCCTCCTCTACTCTTCCTTTTCAGCATTTATCTCTTTTTCCTTTCCTCCTCCTCATTTAACTCTCCTTCCTAATCATCCTAATTCCCTTTCTCCTCCTCTTCTTCCCCCATTATCTTGCACATCCACGTTCTGTATTATTTCCTATTAATCAAACAGGATGAGCCGAATGGGATGGTGGATGGGATGAATGGGATAGGGGATGAGATGAATGGGATGGGGAATGAGAATGGGATAGGGGATGGGATGGAATGGGATCCTACAATGGAATGGGATACAATGACGTCATCACTTGTCTCATTCCCAAACTTTCCCCATCTCCTGTTTTCACTTTAAGAGGAAACATGAGATATGATAGAAGCTTCGAAATAGAACTTTCAAGAAGGTTCGAAATAGAAATTACAGCAGCTTTTTGAAAGAAAAGGAGGGAGAGAGAGAGAGCGACTGAGAGAGAGAGACAGAGAGAGAGAGAGAGAAAGAAAGGGAGGGAGAGAGGAGAGAGATCGAATGAGGGAGAGACAGAGAGAGAGAAAGAAAGGGTAGGAGAGAGGAGAGAGAGCCAATGAGGGAGAGAGAGAGGAGAGAAAAATACAGAGAGAGAGGAGAGAAAGCGAATGAGGGAGAGACACAGAGAGAGAGAGAAAGGGTGGGAGAGTCGGTTTTAGGAGTTTGGAGGCAAGTGGGGATGGAAATATGAGTTTTATTTTTAGACAGCCTACAAATGAAAGAGAACAGTTCGATATCAAATCTCTCTCTCTCTCTTTCTCTCTCTCTCTCTTTTAGGCGCACAGTAGGTATGTACATAGGTACAGAGAGAGAGAGAGAGAGAGAGAGCGAAACATAGAGAAACAGAGAAGGAGAAAATTTTGAAACGCCACATGTTGCTGTCTGTCTCACTCCAGGGGATCTATTGCACTTGACAGACGAGAAAGAGGGAGAGAGAGAGAAAATGAAAGAAAAAACAGACCCTTATGAAAGATTGAAAATGAAGAGGGTGAGAAAAGAAAAGGAAAACAAAAAAAGGGGAAAAATTTTGTTTAAAAATCACACGACTTTCTATTACCCTACAATGCCCTCATTTTATGTGAGACCCTTAAAACGGACATTTACAATTTTACCACCCAATTCCCAATTTTGCATTTTTGGACCGATTGCAATACTTCATCTTCTCCTAATATAGGGATACACAAAGAAGAAGAACAAGATTTTTTTTTTTTTTGGAGTGAGATCCTTGATAGATAAGGTCAGTTCTTGGAACGGCTATAATAGCATGTACCCTAGCTGGAATGAAGTATAAATTAATAATATTGAAGGTTCACTGAAACATTCAATTCTTCAATGAAGTGTGATGTGAATAAATAATGATATTGAATGGAGAGAACGAAATAGGGAGGGAGAGAGAGAGAAATAGGGAGGGAGAGAGAGAAATAGGGAGGGAGAAAAAAGAATAATATTGAAGGTTCACTGAAACATTCAATTCTTCAATGAAGTGTGATGTGAATAAATAATGATATTGAATGGAGAGAACGAAATAAGGAGGGAGAGAGAGAAGGAGAGAGAGAGAAATAGGGAGGGAGGAAGAGAGAAAGAAATAGGGAGAGAGAGAAAAATGGGGAGGGAGGGAGAGAGAGAGAAATAAGGAGGGAGAAAAAATAGGTAGGAGGGAAAAAGAGATGAAACCAAAGGAAGAGGGAAAAGGATGACAGAGGAAGAAGGAAATAAAGAAAAGAGATGGGGAGGTTGGGAAGGAGAGAGAACGGGAAAAAGACAGAGGAGGAGATGGATAGAGGGAGAAAGAAAAAGAAGGGGGAGGAAGAGAAAGAGTAAAAATATCGAATGAATAAAGAAAGAATTACAAAACATTTGACCTATTTTTTTAAGACTTCAAGTTCCTCTCTTTCTCTTTCTCTCTCTCTCTCTCTCTCTCTCTCACTCTCTCTCTGTTACTCTCACTTTGTTTTCTTCTTCTTATTTTCTTTTCTCTATCCTTTTTTCTTTCTTTTACTTCCTCTGCTCTGTAACCCTTGCTCTTTTACTCTTTTCTTCTTCTTCCTCTTCTTCTTCTCCTCCTTCTTCTTCTTTTCTCTCTCTCTCTCCCTGGTTTTCTCTCTCCGCTTCGTTTCCCATTATTCTTTTCACTTGAGCATTTCTTCTCGATCTGTCTTATCCTATCCATTTCTAGGAGAAACACTCAGGAATTCTGGATAAGAAACGCGATGAGAAAATATGGTATGAAACGAAACTCCACTAAGTAGGTATTAATTTTCTTGGAAATTTTGCGATAATAAGCGTTAAAGCGCCTAACCGAAAAAAAAAAAAAAAAAAAAAGATCCAAAGTTATCCAAAGATAACATTCTTTTAAACTTTTTTTATAACCTTGGATCATGAAAATGTTTGTGCAGTACAGACATATGGGGTTTGACACACTGAGCGGTCAATAACTAGCACGTTTTTTACATTGACCAATAACTGGTACCCTCACCCTACCTAGATAGAACTGTGGTAATCTTCATTTATAAAAATATAAACTTCATTTTTAGTTTCTCTGGTGAATTTTGCGTTGTCTCCCGAAGAGCTTCCAATTTTGTTTTATTGATGTTTCGTCTGCTTTCTCTTTTATTTGCTTTCTCCTATAGTGCTTGATGATCTTTTTGTTAACTTTCGATGGACTTTTTCAGAATTTTGAGCGGATGTTGTTTTGCGTCTTTTGGTGAATCCGTCACGTAATCCTCCTTTATCTCTGGAAGAGCAAATAGAAACAATAAACCTCCAAAAGCTCTCCAGTTTCCAAGATGAAGTATTAGGAAAGCTATCTCTCTTCATACAGAACTTCGACCCTTTCACTAACAAGGAGAAAATTGAGAAAATGCAAGTTCGATTCCCGCCCGAGGCGAACTTTTATCCAAAACGGAAAAGGTTCGTTCTCGGAAAGGCTGGCTTTCTCCTATCCTGTCTGCGTGACGTGATAGTAGTGTGGCTGTCCTGAACGAAATTACCTACAATATTATGGGAAAACTTTGAACTACATCTTTCTGACTCCCCATGAACTCACGTGACGTGACGTGACGTGACCTGATACTGTGTTCCTACCTTCAGAGTTCTGGTATTTTCGTATTCGGGAATAAAAGGGTCGCATTACGTTCATTTCCATATTTTCTTTCTTTTGTGTGTATATATTTTAGCCTCCATTCTTATTCCATTTTACAAAACAGAGTCTTCTGTATTTTCTTGTCTAAAAAATCCCTTTTCTCTCTTTGTCTCCCTCTTTCAATCCCCGTCTCTTCCTCTCTCTTTTCCCTCTCGGTCGGTCTCTTCCTCTTTCCCCTTTTCTCTATTCATCTCTCTCTCTCTCTCCTTCTTTTCCCTTCCCTATGGGGAAGATATAATATCTTTTTCTCTCTCCCTGTCTCTTTCTCTTTCTCCCTTTTCCTTTCTCTATCTCTCTTTCTTTTTCTCTTTTGTATTTTCTCTCTTTCTCTATTCAGTGTATTATTTCTCTCGGTTTTTATTCGATTTAATGATCCACCCACACTATAAAATTTCGAAACTTGATGACTTGAAAAGAAGAAGATGAAGAAAGAGGAGAAGAGTAGAGATTATGAGAGCGAGAGAGAGAGAGGGGGGGTAGGAGGGAGAGAGATAAATTTACGAACAGTGTGTCTAAGATTAAATTCTAGCCCCGGATGGGAATCGAACCCAATAGCGTACAAGGCAGGCCAACTAGGCTGGCAGTTCTGGTCTCACAAAACGCTAGGAATAGTCTACTAATGCTATTTTCTAAAGCTCGCTAAATATTCTAAATGAATGCGTTAATTTGAGTAGTAGGATAATTAATTTCCATACACAATAGAGATGGGTCATTAGTTTGTTTTAAGCATGAGGAGGCTGGCTAATTGGCTGAACCCAATAAACATTAACATTGGCTGAAGCTGATTAGAATTAACATTGGCTGAAGCTGATTAGAATTAACATTGGCTGAAGCTGATTAGTATTAACAATTGGCTGAAGCTGATATTAAATACCCGCATTGCAGAATGTAAGCAAGTAAGCATGCTTTGTGCTATTTCGAACATTTTGCGAACTTTGACCTTTGAGTAAATATCGAAAATAATTACTCATTAATATTGAGTAATCACTAATCAGCCTTTTATTAGGAATAATAAAATGAGACGGAGCCTTTATGAGTTTAATAATAGCCTAATCAATACTGTGAGGAGGTCTGAGCTTCAAAGTCTGATGGGGTTTTATTTTAGGATACATTTGTATGTATTTATAGTATTTTATACATCTCTTCTTCGTCTTCTTCTTCTTCTTCTTCTTCTTCTTGCTTTTATTTTTATTAATTTATTTACTTATTTAAGGGAAAAGTAATTGTACACAAATATCTATTATAGATCTACATACCAGAGGACTTTTTTAGACTCCATCTCTCGCCCCATACAACGTGACTAAAAGCTTCCAGTAGACACCAGAAAGCTAACAAAAGCCCGACCACGCATTCAATTTGAACAATTTCGCCGAACAATAAGTGAAAGCAATTTCACAAGACGGTAACGAAATTGTCTGGGGAACGAAAAATAAAAAAGTAGAGAAAAACGAGAAGGAGGAGGAGGAGGAGAAGGGGAGCTAAAAGTGACATAAGAGAACAAGGAATGTAAGAAAATGTAGGAGTACAACCTAAGTAAACATGGAATAATTTTTTTATAGGTATGCTACTTGGTAGGTAGGTAGGTAGGTAGGTATTTTTTCATCCTGTATTCTTTGGAATTGTTGAAAAAAAATCGTAGGAAGGGCAGAGGTCTGAGTACCTACCTTTCGTTTTGACGAAATAAGAGAAGGCCGAAAGACATATCCTCCATGAGAGGAGAAAAGAGAACTTGGAAAGCATGAAGAAGAAAGAGAAGAACGGGATGAGTAAAAGAGGAAGATAAGAAGGGAGAGAGAGAAAGTGGAGGAAAAAGATATATATAGAAAGAAAGGAGCGAACGGAAGGAGAAAAAGAAGGGAAAGAGAGAAAGGACAAGAAGAAAATAGAGAGACAGAAAGAAATGAGAGAACAATAAAGGGGGGGAGAAACAAAAGAGAGGAAGAAAAAAGAGGCAAAAGATATACAAAAGGATAGAGAATACGTGAGAATAACTTTATTTTGGGTATGAGTGTATGAGGGAAAAGCTCCGCCATATTCATACCCATTTACCCAATGGAGGGGGTAAACCCTTAGACAGCTGCGGGCTACAAAATCAAAGCTGCCACCTGTCAATTTTCAGGAGTTTCACAGGTTTCTGAACAAAAGTTGTTTGCTTAAAATCTCTCGATACACGCTGCCAGCCTAGTTGGCGTGAAGGGTAGAGCGTCTGTTTTGTCTTGTCCTGTCTTGTGTAAGCATGTAAGCTATAGGTCGCTGGTTTGATTCTCGTCCGGGGCTGAATTCTAAACAGATAAGCTTTCTCATATCCTGTCTTTCTTCTCTCTTCGGTTTTGAGTCGATAAGACCTTAGCAGTTAGAGTTCCCTCTAGAATATTTGGCCAGTTAGTAGGTAAGTACCTAGATAATAATTTCTTGAGACATAATAGTTGATCCTATTCAGTGAGTGATTTTAGACTTCGACCATTTGTGGAGTGTGACTCATTGGGAGTTTTTCTTCAAATTAGGAAAATAGGTAGGAGGGAAAAAGAGATGAAACCAAAGGAAGAGGGAAAAGGATGACAGAGGAAGAAGGAAATAAAGAAAAGAGATGGGGGGAGGGAGGGAAGGAGAGGAAAATAGATTGAGAGGGACTGAAGAGAAGGAGAAAGCGGAAAGAAGACACAGGAGGAGAAGGATAGAGGGAGGTAGAAAGAGAGAGAGAGGTAGAAGGAGAGAGAGGGAGAAAGAAGGGGATGGAGAGAAAGAGTAAATATCGAATGAATAAAGAAAGAATTACAAAAGATTTTGACCTATTTTTTTTAACAAATTCCTTTACCGCTATTTTCCTTTCCCACTATGTTCCATTTACCCTCCACTTTACCACTATGTTCCCCCTTTCTCCCTCTGTTCCCTTTCCACTGCTACACCTATAACTCTTTCCACATTTTTTGCATTCCCGTGGCTTTTATCTGCTCTTCATCATTGCGCCTTCTTTATCTCCTTCTTCTTCTTCTTCTTCTTCTTCTTCTTCTTCTAGTTCTCCTTCTGCTGCTTCTTCTTCTTCTCCTCCTCCTTCTTCTTCTTCTTCTCCTTCTCCTTCTTCTTCTTCTTCTCGTTGTCCTCTTCCTCCTCCTTCTTCTTCTACTCCTCCTTCTTCTAGTTCTTGTTCTCCCCTTTCTTGTTTCTTCTTTTTCTTTCTCCTTTGCTTCGCATTTCTCACCATTCTTACTTTCTTGCTTTCCGCCTGTCCTTAACTTTTCTCCTCTTCCTTTTCTTCATTATCTTCTTCCAACTTTTCTTCTTTTTTCCTCTTCTATTTCCCACAGTCTATCTACATCTTCTGTATATGTTGTTTATTTTCTTCCATGTCTTATGTCGTCTATTTAATTTTCTTTTTTCTAATTATTTTTCCTCATTTTTTCCAACGTCTTTCGTCTGTGTCCTTCATTTTCCTTCTGGTGAATTCCTTAAATTCTTTTTTCCTTCTAATATTTTTTCCTCGTGGGATGTCTTTCACATTTTTCTTTGCTACGTTAAGTCGCGTCGGATCCATTATGTAATTGAGTTATTTTTTGATCCCATCTTTTCCCTCGGCTAACCTGTCATCAAGCTTCTTTTTCTTCTTTTTTCCTCCTCCTCCTCCTCCTCTTGCTTCTTCTTCTGCTTCTTCTTCTTCTCCTTTTCCTTCTCCTCTTCCTCCTCCTTTTTCTTCTTCTTCGTTTTCTTATAAGCTCTAGGTGGCAGGTAGATTCCCGACCGGTACTTTTATCCTAAACAGATAAAGTTGATTCTCGGAACGACTGGCTTTCGCCTATCCTGTTCTTGTTCTCTCTTCGATTTCAGAACGATAAAACCTCAGTTTTCGTACACAAAAGGCCCACTTGAGGCTTATAGGCGTAGAGGCGAACAGCCCTATAGGTGCATGAAACCTTGCCAAATTTTCCATTAATTTATTTTTATCTTCTCCACTTGTCTTTTTAGCGTCTATGTTCCCTACACCGTCATATCTTCTACATATGTTTCTATTTTCCTATCTTCCATGTTTTTATGTTCCCTACATACCTAGCTTCCATGTTTTCCAGCTTTTATACTCCCGTGTTCATGAATTTTATGATTAATCCCAGGTCAGTTTTGTAGCGAACGGCAAGGTTGCATACAAATTCCTTTACCGCTATTTTCCTTTCCCACTATGTTCCATTTACCCTCCACTTTACCACTATGTTCCCCCTTTCTCCCTCTGTTCCCTTTCCACTGCTACACCTATAACTCTTTCCACATTTTTTGCATTCCCGTGGCTTTTATCTGCTCTTCATCATTGCGCCTTCTTTATCTTCTTCTTCTTCTTCTTCTTCTTCTTCTTCTTCTTCTTCTTCTTCTTCTTCTAGTTCTCCTTCTGCTGCTTCTTCTTCTTCTCCTTCTTCTTGCTGTCCTCTTCCTCCTCCTTCTTCTTCTCCTCCTCCTTCTTCTAGTTCTTGTTCTCCCCTTTCTTGTTTCTTCTTTTCCTTTCTCCTTTGCTACGCGTTTCTCACCATTCTTACTTTCTTGCTTTGCGCCTGTTCTTAACTTTTCTCCTCTTCCTTTTCTTCATTATCTTCTTCCAATTTTTCTTCTCTTTTCCTCTTCTATTTCTCACAGTCTATCTACATCTTCTGTATATGTTGTTCATTTTCTTCCATGTCTTATGTCGTCTATTAAATTTTCTTTTTTCTAATTATTTTTCCTCATTTTTTCCAACGTCTTTCGTCTGTGTCCTTCATTTTCTTTCTGGTGAATTCCTTAAATTCTTTTTTCCTTCTAATATTCTTTCCTCGTGGGATGTCTTTCACATTTTTCTTTGCTACGTTAAGTCGCGTCGGATCCATTATGTAATTGAGTTATTTTTTGATCCCATCTTTTCCCTCGGCTAACCTGTCATCAAGCTTCTTCTTTTTCTTCTTCTTATTCTTTTTTCCTCCTCCTCTTGCTTCTTCTTCTGCTTCTTCTTCTTGCGGTACCCTTTAGCAAACCTCTATTTTTCGAAGTAGGCACTTTAACACTTTTATGATAAGGTCATTCGGGCCGTTATCCGGTTACAAACCTCTTTCACCAAATGTAACAAGCCGCCCTTTTTTCTCTTATGTTTCAGGACATGCGGCTGAAGCTTCTGGCTTTACTCTGCGTTTTGGCGGCGGCTCAGCGAAGTTTCGTCGAGCCCGCCCCTACCGACAATCTCGAGAGATCCTTAGGTAAGTCAATATAAGGTTGTAGTTTCTATTTTCTACCAATCATCACGGAGCCGCGATACAGAAAAGCAAAAGTGTCGTACGACTTTTGTAACACCTTGTTTCTGGGACCTTTTGTTAGAATATTTCAATCTATGGAAACATACCTGATATAGGTGCACAACATGGTGGGATCATGTCCCGGAAATCTGAAATTTGTCGCCCTAGTTATGAATCACCCTGAATTACAGGGTAACGTGTCCTTGGGACAACCTTGAGATAGAAAGTGACCCGAACATGAGATATCAAATGAAATTTGCTGTAATTCTACGTACAATATGTCCTATGTGCTATAATTTAGGTGCTATAAGGCTTAGGTGTAACTCTGTGAAAAGTAGGAAAGCTAAAAATGACACAAGATATCGGATTACATTTGCTGAAATTTGACATGACTTTAACGGTGTGGAAAGCTACGTAGATAGCTGTAACATTTTCATCGTCTTCTTCTTCTTCCCCCTCCTCCTGCTCCTCCTCCTTCTCCTCCTGCACCTCCTCCATCTCCTCCTTCTCCTGTTCTTTCTACACCTCTACACCTAATTTTCTTCTCCCTCTACTTCTTCTCCTTTTCTTTCTTTCTCTTCTCCTTTTCTTCTCCTCTTCTTCTTTTGTCTTGCTGTCCGGGGTGTGAATTGTATTAACCATCCGGAAAACTAAGGATACAATGGTTGCTTGTTGAGGTGGAAACTGGATACCACTCAGGTATGAAGGTCATGGATAAAATCCGCCCCGGGCGGGAATCGAACCCACGGCCTAGCGCTTACAAGGCAGACGCACTACCAACTAAGCTAACTAGGCTGGTAGCCAAAGTTGAAAATGACTGCATATACGAGTGAAGTAGGTACTTAGGGACCATAAGATATTATTATTGTTCTTTTTATTTTATTATTATATATTATTATTTTCTGCTGCTGCTCTTGCATTGGCCCAGCAGTTAAATGAAGGGAAATATACAACAGTTTTACAGTTTACCTAAACGTAATTATGTTCCAATGTTCCTATAGCAAGATTTATAAAGTTGCTTGGAGTTGCCATGGGGTAAAATCCCCTCTCTCTAAAAATAATATGGAAAAAACTGCCATGTTGTGGGATTTTCCATATTTTTCATACCTCCTCATCCCCTAAAACGTTGTATCCATTTATTAATTAATATTTTTCCAATCTTCTCCCTCCCCTGTGCATTTTCCCACCATCATTTAGATTTTCAAACTTTTTTCTCATTATCCCCATTCCACCGTTTATAATTTCCGCTTGTCTCTTCCCTTTTCTCCTCCCTCCCGTTTTTATCCCTTTTCTCTCCCCTCCCATTCTTTTCCCTTTTCTATTCCCTCCTCCCATTCTCATACTTCAGCTTATTCTGCAGCACTATTTCCACACAGCTTACTCTCATCATATTGTTTACACAAAATAATAACCAGGTAATCAGTGGTGTGTGGTTGGGTGAGATTTTGGGATGATCTCCCTTTTCTCCTCCCTCCCGTTTTTATCCCTTTTCTCTCCCCTCCCATTCTTTTCCCTTTTCTATTCCCTCCTCCCATTCTCATACTTTAGCTTATTCTGCAGCACTATTTCCACACAGCTTACTCTCATCATATTGTTTACACAAAATAATAACCAGGTAATCAGAGGTGTGTGTTTGGGTGAGATTTTGGGATGATCTTAAAATTATACCTACCTACTTTTGGAACCCCTTTTTTTTTTTTTTTTTTTTTTTTTTTTTCAGCAGCCATTAACAGCAGCAGAAAAAGAAAGGTAAATTTATTAACACTTGATGATTGAGCTTTCAAGAGAATAAATGTGGAATAGATCGGACTTCAGTCAATACATAGGTACTGCTGTCATTTGGGTCATTCCTTTGAACTCTGGGAAGAATAGGCAGATTTGAACAGTCGAAAAAAAATGATTTTCATAAATCCAAAATTTGAAGACAAAAATTGAACAATTTTTCATGCTTATTTCCTTAATGTAGGATTAGGTTTAAAAGTGAATAAATAAAGTGAATTCAGCTAGGTAGATAAATAAATAATGCAGATATTTTTGTGTCACTTCTGCTCTCAAAGTTTATCCTTTTTCTCAAGTTCCGTAATTCCCATTTTGAAGGAAAAATAGAAAGTCAAAAGCCATAAAAAATTCAAACATCAGTTCTAAACAATGATGGATTAACGCCCTACTTTTTTTCTGAACTTTTTTAAATCCCATTCCTGAGAAAACTTTCTTCTCGACAACCCTTTTGGTGTAAATTTTTGATGCGCCAATTTAAACAATTAAAATTGTGATGCATTTTTAACGAATTCATCTAAATTGAAAAGCTTCTAGGATTGGAGAAACTCACCTTTCTGATAACGATTAACGAACCTTAGCTGTTTTATATGAAGTTCTTCCCGGATAGATATCGAATCCGCAACTTAGCGCTTACAAGGCAGGCGCGCTAAATGCCAAGCTAACTAAACGAGCATTAGAATTCTTAAATATGATGTTTAGGGAAAGGATTTTCTGTTCATCCAAAAATTATGCCGCTACTTTCTTTCTAGATGGAACTCTCACGACCGCAACTTATGTACAATGGGTATTTAGATTCCCATTTACCACTCCACTGGAAAACACATTAACAATAGCATCATTTATCACGATTGTGTCTCCCCAAGCCTTCTTCTCTTCTTTCTTCTCCTCCACTTTCACCTGCTCTTACTTCTCCACCTCCCAATTCCACTTTCTGGTTTTCCTTCTCTTCTTCATCCTCCTTCTCCTCCTACTTCTTCTTCTCCTCCTTCTGCTCCTCCTACTCTGTCTTATAATCTTTCCCAAGGCCCTTTCTCCTACCCCTTCCTTCTCCTCTTCTTCCTCTCCTTGTTTATCTTCTTCTTTATCTTTCTTCTTCACCACTTTTTGCATATTTTCCTCCTCTACTCTTCCTCCCCAGCCTTTATCTCTTCTTCTTCACCGCCTTCTCCTTATCCTTCTCTACCTTCTTCCTCTTTATCTTCTTCTTCTTCTACTGCTCTCTCTCCCAACCCCCTTCCTCCTCCTCATCTAACTCTTCTCCTCTTCCTCCTCCTCATCTAACTCTTCTTCCTAATCATCCTCATTCCCTTTCTTCCCCCTTCTCTTGCACATCCACGTTCCGTATTATTTCCTATTAATCAAACAGGATGAGCCGAATTGGATGGTGGATGAGATGAATGGGATGGGGAATGAGAATGGGATAGGGGATGGGATGGAATGGGATCCTCCAATGGAATGGGATACAATGACGTCATCACTTCATCCCAAACTTTGCCATCTCCTGTTTTCACTTTGAATAGATCCCCTGGAGTGAGACAGACAGCAACATGTGGCGTTTCAAAATTTTCTCCTTCTCTGTTTCTCTATGTTTCGCTCTCTCTCTGTACCTATGTACATACCTACTGTGCGCCTAAAAGAGAGAGAGAGAGAGAAGAAAGAGAGAAAGAGAGATTTGATATCGAACTGTTCTCTTTCATTTTTTGTAGGCTGTCTAAAAATAAAACTCATATTTCCATCCCCACTTGCCTCCAAACTCCTAAAACCGACTCTTCCACCCTTTCTCTCTCTCTCTTTGTCTCTCCCTCATTCGCTTTCTCTCCTCTCTCTCTGTATTTTTCTCTCCTCTCTCTCTCTCTCTCCCTCATTGGCTCTCTCTCCTCTCTCCCACCCCTTCTTTCTCTCTCTCTGTCTCTCCCTCATTCGCTCTCTCTCCTCTCTCCCTCCCTTTATTTCTCTCTCTCTGTCTCTCCCTCATTCGATCTCTCTCCTCTCTCCCACCCTTTCTTTCTTTCTCTCTCTCTGTCTCTCTCTCAGTCGCTCTCTCTCTCCCTCCCGAAGAAGAAGAAGAAGAGGAGGGAGGAGGAGGAGAATAAAAAGAAGAAGAAGAAGAAGAAGGAGAAGAAGAAGAAGGAGGAGGGGGAGGAGAAGAAGAAGAAGAAGAAGAAGAAGACAGAATAAAAGAAGAACATGATAAGTCCTGGGATTTTTACTTTATAATTTCGTACTTTGTGGTGTGCAGAACTAGGTACCTCCCTAAAAGAAGATACCCATTCTCTCAACGTAGACAAGGGATGGAAGTTACCCTAGAAAGTAAACATCAAGTAGGTAGTTCTAACGAGAAACTGTTACGAAGTGTTAGAGCAAAAAACTAGAATACCCTTCTAACTTGCAACGTCAAAAATTAAAACTGCAGAAAAAACTCTCTGACATAATATTTTTTCATCTTGTTATTTTTTGCCCTCCAAACTTTCTCCTCCTTTTTTTGTCTAAATTTAAACAATAATTAATTTTAATTTCGTTTATTTTTTCCCCTTTTTCGTGTTGAAATTTAATGTCAGACTTGATAAGCATTAGGATTACAATTACAAACTGAATGTTTTAATTTGTGTAGACCTTACATCACAAAATTCTATTTTCTAAAAAGCAAATAATTTTGTTTGTTATAAAAATTTTACTGTCATTCTTGTGTCATAGTTAGGTATTGTTTGTTTGCTAAATTAATTTAAATATGTATTTATATTTTTAACATATTATGAGAGGAAAGAGTGTCAGAAGTCACATCTAGGCATTAGGCATGTACCTAGCTACTTTTATTCTGTACAATTTTAGAAAGAAAAAATAAATAAATGGGTAGTGAAAAATTGTCCGTCTGGAAACCCCTTCCCCCAAAAAATAATTATTCTGGAGGTGAAATGGTACGAAATCTGACCCAAAAAATAAACCTTTTGACCTAAATTTATTACAGGGTCATGCGAGGAGCCCTTGGGAAATCAAATCCAAGAGCTTTCGACACTAATGAATTTAGAATTGCTCAAATTGCTTTCGTCTGACACAATATTGAGGAAAGTCTGGGGCCAGTTTTCCTGCAATTTAGGTATAGACTCTACAGGGAATTGGGCGTTTTACTTAGAAGAACAAAAAATAGAATTTGTGTTTTACCATCGTAGCATATTCTTGACCAAGGAAGGTATCTAGGTATTGTGAAAAAAAGAATGTAGAAAATTTACCTCATTTTCCTCGATACCTGATACATAGCTTGGTCATTCGGTTTTTAACAAGGGCTTTCCTGATAATTATAGGTAGTACCTAAATCACAGAAACATGTGAAAATCTAATTCAAAAATCTCTTTAAGTGTTGAAATTTCTGCCATTTTTTCCCCTGTTAAAATAAGGAACTTTACGAATTTATTGTAGACGAAATGAGAAAAAAAGATTTTCCAAGGTTTCCTGAATGATGTCTGAAATGTTAAAGTTCAATTTAAAGATAAGATAAGGATACCAGAAGCAGACTGATATCTTTGTGTTAGAAGTGGTTTCGCATTTCACAGTTTTTATGACGTCACAGTACAAAAGATGTTTATTTTGCCCATTGTGTTTCGTTAGAAGAGATTTAAATGAGAAAAGATAGCATTTCTTTAGAGGAGAAAAGATAGCTCAGTGCTATTACTTTTGTAATTGAAAAAAAAACAGAGTGTTTAAAGTCACATCACAAATTTCAATTGATTTTCAGCACGCTTTCGTGAACTGAAGTGTCAAGTTCTACTTACACAAACTGTCACAGAATAACGATTTTTTAATTAAATTTTTCTAATCTACCCTATACTTTTCTATTCTAATCTATTCTACTTTATACTATTCTATTCTACTTCATACTTTTCTGTTCTATTCTATTCTACTTCATACTATTCTATTCTACTCGTACTATTCTAGGTACTTCATATTTTGATAGAGAATAATAAAATTTCATCTTTCAGACTAACGCTCTGCAACATCGCAAAATTTCTAAGAAAATTAATACTTAGTCGAGTTTCGTTTCATACCATATTTTCTCATCGCGTTTCTTATCCAGAATTCCTGAGCGTTTCTCCTAGAAATGGATAGGATAAGACAGATCGAGAAGAAATGCTTAAGTGAAAAGAATAATGGGAAACGAAGCGGAGAGAGAAAACCAGGGAGAGAGAGAGAGAAAAGAAGAAGGTGAAGGAGAATAATAATAATAATAATAATAATACTAAGAAGAAGAAAAGAGAGAGAGACAGAAAGAGAGAGAGAGAGAGAGAGAAAGAGAAGGATCCTTCATTTCGAAAATAGCGGTAAAGGAATTTGTATGCAACCTTGCCGTTCGCTACAAAACTGACCTGGGATTAATCATAAAATTCATGAACACGGGAATATAAAAGCTGGAAAACATGGAAGCTATGTAGGGAACATAAAAACATGGAAGATAGGAAAATAGAAACATAGAATATATGACGGTGTAGGGAACATAGACGCTAAAAAGACAAGTGGAGAAGATAAAAATAAATTAATGGAAAATTTGGCAAGGTTTCATGCAAGGTAACACTCGCAGAAGGTAATTTTCATGTAGGGGCGAAAGAAATATTAGGTTTAATAGGTAATAAAAGTACCAAAAATATAATATCTCTACAACTTCAGTTACCTAATACCTATCTACAAAAGCGTAGGTAGGTACATACTAGGTAAATGAAAAATTAGAGACGCAAAAAAAGAAACAATAACACTCAATGCTTTTTAGCTCCTAAAGGAAACATACAAACAAACGAACGCAAAAAGAAAACTCATCATTATTTTTTTGCTCATTACAAAAAGAAAAAAAAAACTCTTGAGAAAAAAAACTGTTCCTAACAATTTAAGTACACTTTATACAAGCTTTCAAAAGGCAAACAAGCAGAAATCTCAAAATGACAAAGCTTGACAAGCGATGGAGAGGGAGAGAATAAAAAAAGACGCAGTTTAGAGATTTAAGTCAAATCTACCTATGCCCTACCTTCCTTCTATATATACACAAAAAGGAGACAAAATATATTCTAAAATATGTTGCGAAATTCCAGAAAAAATGGAAAGTTGAAAAAAGGATCTACCTATTCCAAAATACCAAAGTTGGGTAT
Source organism: Diaphorina citri (assembly GCF_000475195.1). Classification (NCBI taxonomy): domain Eukaryota; kingdom Metazoa; phylum Arthropoda; class Insecta; order Hemiptera; family Psyllidae; genus Diaphorina; species Diaphorina citri. Next base: position 289,249 of record NW_007377482.1, on the reverse strand, counting down.
CGTTATGGAAAAACTTTTAGACTGCATAGAATTTCCTGTCCGTAGAAAAAGTCCAAGAAGAAAAAACAGTTCCTATTTTTATAAAATAATGTTCTTATAATATAAGATTGAAAAGAAAGTTAGTATTGTTCGGCGAAATTGTTCAAATTGAATGCGTGGTCGGGCTTTTGTTAGCTTTCTGGTGTCTACTGGAAGCTTTTAGTCACGTTGTATGGGGCGAGAGCTTTTGGTGCGTGCATGTGGTCTGAGACGTGATTCAAGAACCTAATAAAGTGGTGGAGAAAAGTCTGGAATACTCTGGAAGGAAAAGTTTATTCGCCCACTTTGTATGTACATACTTACAAATCGTTGAGGCGGGATTGTTGAACATGGGAAGAGAAAGTTGGGAATATTGTTTTGTACGTTGCACATTGCATAATCAATGAGTTTCCAGGCATTCATACAAATTTGTTCTTTTAACCAAGGAATACCTACCAATTTTTTGACAAAAATATAATAATAACAATAATAATAAATAGGTAAAGAAAGATACAAAGAAGAAGAATTAGAATTAGACGGAGAAGAAACATTAAATTGAGGAAAGAAACATTAAATGTGACAATGTAACAATAAAACCGGCTAGAAGAACACCATGCAACAGATGTTTCAGTTCCTGTGAATTATAACCTCAGTGAAACAGATGCAATCAAGACTTTATTGCCCGTGACGGTTTTACGGTCCTTGAAACCCATTTACATAAAAATACATTTCCTTGGTCCCTAGGTATGCGCTTCAAGTAAATAGATGTTACTCTTATAAGATAAATAAAATAAATAGACCATGCCTTTAGGTTAGGCGGAAGGCTTAAGAAATTCACCTGTACAAAATGTGGGCCTAAAAAAGAAGAGGAAGAAGAAGGAGGAGGAGGAGTGGATGAAGAAGAAGAAAAAGAAAGAGAAGGAGGAGAAGAAGAAGAAGCAGAAGAAGCAGAAGAGGAAGAAGAAGAAGAAGAAGAAGAAGAAGAAGAAGAAGAAGAAGAAGAAGAAGAAGAAGAAGAAGAAGTTAGGTAATATACTGTTCTGCTCCTCAGGTATGGGCCTTTTTCCTCGTGTTTGTTCTATTTTAGGCACGTAGGTAAAAACACAAGTAATAGTAATATTTGTGCTTTATTATTAAATTTTGACATAAATATCATGTCAATAAAAAAAAGTAAATTTAAACTTGTGACAGCACTACCACCAGTCCACCCAACCCTCCCCGGGGCCAACAGAAGGACGCGTGGAGGATGAGGGTGGCATAAATCAAGAAGCAAGGTTTATCTTGAATCAAGGATTTAAGATAAATCTTGAATCCTTGATTCGTGGCAAGTAGGTATTTTATGTAAAACTTCGAACAAAAATGTTAAATTTTACGTATTTATTCAGAAAAGAGCATTACATTTTGTGTAACTACCTATCAACCTATGGGTAGTTATAAAATAAAAGTAAAATGGGAAGGTACATGGCCTACCTGCCTGTATTTACATAATTATGTACCTAATTCCTATATCTTCCAATATAGGTACCTATTTACTTACCTACTCGTAATAGGTATTTACTTTGGGTTATGTAGGTACTTAAAATTTGAGTAGGTTTTTAAATTCAAAGAGGTACCTAGTCTTTTTTTCATACAACAAAGAGGAAGATTAAATTCTACCCACACAGGTTTACTTCTTCTTCTTCCTCTTCGTCTTCTTCTTCCTTTTCGTCTTTTTCTTCTTCTTCTTCCTCGTCGTCTTCTTCTTCTTTTTTAGTATTTTTCTTCTTCTTTTTTAGTATTTTTTCTTTATAGGTAGGTATTTTGTTTTATCGATTCTCGTTTTCTCCTCTATCTAATCATTTTCTATCTGTTTTCCTTTCTCTTCTTCCTCTGTCTCTCTCTTTTTCTCTTTTTTTTCTCTCTCTCTCTATCTCTCTTTCTGTTTCATTATTGTATTTTTTTTTTCTCATACCTACTTACCTAACTGCTTCTTGAAATTATAATAGGTTTCTCTTCCTCTTTTACTCTTTCCTCTCTCCTTGCTGCCCTTTCCCTTTCGTTCCTTCCTCTCTCCTCCTTTATCCTATCTTATCTTTCTAACTCCTTTCTTTGCCCCTTTTCTTTTCTTTGTTTTCAAAGAAAAGAAAAGTAAGACTCCTCATTTACATTTTCACATTTTTACTCTTCCCATTTTTCTTAATTTAACATGAGTGCTTTTTCCTCCCTCTTTTTCTTCCCTTTGCCTTCTCTCTCTCTTTCTTTCTCTCTCCCTCTCTCTCTCTCTCACTCTCTCTCCCTCTCTCTCTCTCCATTTCTTTGTTTTGTATTTTTGTATCAATAACGACGGCCGTGGTCGAATATGTGTGGACACACCTCATTTTAGGTACCTCCAGGTTGAGAACACTTTGGTGACGAGAGGATTTGAGAATTTGACATTGGCTAGGGCAGCAAGGGCACTTCTGGACTTTGGATCTTTAAAATGTTTGTGCCGTTCAGAATTATGGGGGTGGGCTGACTGAGGGGTCAATAACTATCTTTTTTTTACTGGGCGAATAAGCGCGCATTTTCCTTTCGCAATATTCATGATGGTACGGGTAGAAAAAAGGGAAATGGAATATTGTCTGACATTGTACCATTTCCCACCATTACCACCTGAAAATTGCGAAATTAAAATACGACCTAACTGGTATACTTACCCTAACTACTTTTGGTTTCCTGTCAATACTTAGTTGAATGAAAGTTTCATGTTGATTTCAAACCATCACTCTGAATTTGGTACAATGTAAACTTTTCAGCGTTGAAATCTTCTCAAATTGCCGGAGGAAGGGGCAAATTTACAAATTTCTGTTCCTTTGTTTTGCAAATTTTAATCTTTCAAGTTTTGGGAAATGGTATCGAATTTGAAATGTGTTTTAAGACTTTCGTTTGAAAATGTATGAAAATTTCAATGTCTTTAATACCTCCTATTTATACTTATCAATGTTCTTTGAAGGTGGTCTTCTCTTAAAGTTAAATTTTGGAACTTTCAAGTATTTGTTTGGTTTTTAATAGAATTTTCGGTATACCTGTTGACAATGACAGTAAAACTTTTGAGTAGAAGGTAACCATGTGGTATTTGTGAACTTTCAAGTATTTGTTTGGTTTTGAATGGAATTTTCGGTATACCTGTTGACAATGACAGTAAAACTTTTGAGTAGAAGGTAACCATGTGGTATTATTTGTTAAATGAAAACAGTGCCTAACTTTTCACTTGGGGATTTTTGGTTTTACATATTGGAATTTAGAATTCAATTGTCATTGTTTTCATTTGACATTTTAATGAAACTGTACAAAGTTACCGAGGCTTCTTCAGTTAAAACATTTGGTATTTTCTTGAAGGTATTTTCTATACTAACTACCTAATTGAAGATTTTTTGTAACATGATACCTATACCTTCATTCTCGCAGTCTACGTGTTCAAATTCTCAAACAAATTGAGAATGCCATTACGTTGAACATCCCAATAAAAGAAAGAAAGAAAAGAAAAATATTCTGTCTAAAAATAGAACTAAGAAGAAAGATACAAAGGGAAACGTTGTAGGGAAACGGGAAAAAGAGGAGGAGAAGGAGTAGAAGAATAGGAAGATGAAGAGGAGGAGGAGGAGGAGGAGGAGGAGGAGGAGGAGGAGAAGCAAAAGACTGTTTAATTATTTCAATGGGAATAATACGAGTACCTACCTATAGCCATCTGGAGGCTATATAGGTGGTCATTTAGATGGCTATCGAAAAGCAATTTGATGAATTTATTGGCAATTTAGATTGGTATCAAAGATTCTTCAAATAATGAGGTAAGATGGTGAGATCTTATGTCCGTTGTTGCGGTATTCATGTTACGATTTTTGCAGGGGCTTGGCCTGATGGAATGCACAGTCATTAAACACGCCATAGATCTTACCGGCGCGGTGCTGCGGCACAGTAACTGTACATGTCTGACATCAGTATTCGTATCTCGTATTAGATTCATGGAGCTTATCACACCTTTGAGACCCTTGGTCTCTACACTTAAGCCTCTAATGGCCGTTCATACCATTGAGAGTTAACACAGTGTCAAGGATTTTCTCTGACGTCATCAATTTGGTTTACACAGGCCATTATTTCTTGAATTCTGGATTAACTGAAAACTATCTGTGATAATAATAATAATAAAATCGTTGTTGCTCGTGTGTGTGTTTGTTTATTTTATATTTATTTATTATTAGGTACCAATAGGTACATATGTAAAGAAATACATAATATATTGATTGATGTTTATATTAAGTAGGTATTAAGGTACGTACCTATTCTCAGAAAAGCATTACTTGGTACCTGATTGTTTCTGTCAAAATATAACAACATATTCCTCGTGTACTCTCTCTTATTCCCTTCCTCTATCACTCCCTTTCTCCCTCTTTTTGTCTCTCTTTCTTCCCTCCTCTTTGTTGTATTTGCTCTTTCAGACCCTCCTTTTCTCTCCACCCACTTTTACTTTCTGATCTTTCGCTATCTCCCTCTCTCTCTCTTATTCCCTTCCTCTATCACTCCCTTTCTCCCTCTTTTTGTCTCTCTTTCTTCCCTCCTCTTTGTTGTATTTGCTCTTTCAGACCCTCCTTTTCTCTCCACCCACTTTTACTTTCTGATCTTTCGCTATCTCCCTCTCTCTCTCTTATTCCCTTCCTCTATCACTCCCTTTCTCCCTCTTTTTGTCTCTCTTTCTTCCCTCCTCTTTGTTGTATTTGCTCTTTCAGACCCTCCTTTTCTCTCCACCCACTTTTACTTTCTGATCTTTCGCTATCTCCCTCTCTCTCTCTTATTCCCTTCCTCTATCACTCCCTTTCTCACTCTTTTTGTCTCTCTCTCTCTATTTCTCCCCCCCTCTCCTTAATGGACAGAATAATGGAGAGGGTAGAAAAGTCTTGAGAAATATGGACAGAATAAATCACAGCTCTAATGAGAAGGAAAAAGCTTGTGAATGACTGGATAAAAAGGAAAGAGAGGAGGAGAAGAAAAGAAAGAAAAGAAAAAAGAGGGTGGTTAAAAGATAAAAGAGGAGCATCATACTCAGAAAAGTGGTATGAGAGAGAGAGAGCGAGACAGAGAGAAATAGAGAGAGAGAGAGCAAGAGAAAGAGATAGAGAGAGAGCGAGAGAAGAGAGTAGGTAATTAATTCTCAGTCTCTTTCTGGGTCCTAAATCATAAATTTTCTTACTGGGTCGTTCAAACAAGTGTCGTCATTAAGAAATTTGGGCCCGATCAGCCTTTGACAACCAAGTATGAGCCCTTTTATTTGTTTTGCTATAACTCCTGCACCAAAGGACCCAACACAAAGGAAAATTGAACCCTGATGGGTATTTCGGTTCCCGACAGGGGTTTTTCTTTTTTTCAAGCCATTTTTAAAGCAATTTTTTTGCCATTTTTTTGGAGTGATTCACCCAGTACCAATCTTCCCCTCCTCCTCTCTCCCTCTCCTCCTCTTTCCTCCCCTCCTCTTCCCCGATGTCATTAGGGATTATTTTTTTTAAACATGAAGAAAATCTTCGGAAAATTTCTTCTGTTATATTTCCCAAAGGTATTTGTATGTACTTCGACTTTTTTCACTCGAATATCGTGTGGGTTGTGTGTGTGTGTACGGAAATCTTTTTCTGCAGAAATCGGTTTTTACCTTTTTACTCGAATCTGAGATCCTTTATTTTGTTATTATCTACCTACTACTACCTATTATTATTATTATTACTTTCATTTCAAGAACTTTTTTTCTCTCTCTCACAAATCTGATCCCTCCCTCCCTGATTTTTTGAATGGGGTGTTTTCTTGAATGGGATTTTTTTTTTCTCTTTCGATAAAACAGACGAGTACAAGGTGGGTATAGGTTGTCTGGAATTTATACTTTGATATTTTTACCATCGATTCAGGAGGTCGAAATATGAGACTAGAAAGTCCCCAGAGCATGTACCAAAAGCTGATTTGGTCAGATATCGAGCGAAAACCGATGGTTTTTCTAACCACGTAAGAAAACCTCCAAGATTACGATGGAAAAAAGCTAGTCATTTTCAAGTTCTTTACTTCTTTCCAATTGCTCTTTGGTAGCAAAGGGCTAAGGATGACAAAGGGAGACTTTCAAACTTCCCAGGCGAAAACCCCCAGACGAAGAAGGCCCTAAAAGCGGGGGCAGAGGGTGTACCATCCTAAAGTCAGTTTAAACTTAAACAGAGGTAAAATTGGTGAGGAAAAGTCCAAGAGTTGATTCCGAAAGAGCTCTTGAACTTTTTTAATCTTTTCTACATTTTGAGAGGGACTTGAATTTCAAGTGCCAGTGGGTACTGTGGTTTCTGAGAGGGTATTAAGGGAATATTAAATTTGTACCTTAAGTACCGACGCATACAGTAGGCAATTATAAGTGGTCAGATAAGTTCGAGGACAAGGACAAGTCAAATAAAAGATAGAATATGTAAGTGGAAAAAAGTTTGGAAAATAAAAGGGAATTACGTAACCCCATAAGTAGCATAATACATATTTGCATAGTCGGACAGTAGGTCAATATTGGTCAACAAGAAGTTGAAGATTTTTATTATTATTATTATTATTATTATTATTATTATTATTATTATTATTATTATTCGTATTATTATGCTTTTTGTCTTGACTGAAAAATATGTTCATATTATTGTTGCAAATGCTAGTCATAAAATTATAATAATCTGTGTTACATATATGCTGTGTGGGTGTATTACTCTAATCCAAGCTGTAAAAACCTTGACTATTTTGTCTGTCTCTCCTCACATGGTGAGGGACATGCTACCAAAATATGGAAATCACTAAAACACCCTATTTTATGAGCAATAAATTCTCGCTTTCAGGTCAGTCTGAATCAAAGTTTGGTTATATTATTCAGAGGCCACGACAATTCAAAAGAAAGCTCTTTTTTGCGTTTAACCTAACCCTATAATAGCACTGGTCATCAGTACCCATTTGTGACAGCTCCTTTTTGTAGGAATTTTTCATTGTTGTGGCTTCTAAGCTAGTACCCGATGTTCGGCCAATCACACGTTTGGAATTTTATTGATGCTTCAGTGCAGCTTTAACATAACATAAATAGCATAAAGAATAACATTATATACATTTTTATAAAATGTATAATATGTTTAACATACTGGATCTAGATATAATAAATATGAATGTAGGTTATTTCATTGTAGCACATGAAATTCATGAAAATGCAACAAGCAGCTGGAACTTCTAGCTGTCCCACTCCCACTGAAAAGTAAACAGTAACCAAGAAACGCAAGGGGAAAAATAATAATAATAAGAAGAAAAAATTAAATAGGTAGTCAAATTTCTAAAGAAATAAAAGTAAAGAACGTGCGATATTTTAATCTCGGCCAAATCTAGAATAAACATACCTGTATCCTTGCAATACACTTGCACATGCAATACAATGTAAAAACTTGCAAACTTACCTTGTAAGTGCTGCGATCCAGCAAAGCTCTATTCAAAAATTCGCCTGCACAAAAAATCTAAGCCAAATCCCGAAAAAATATCTACCAAAAGAATTGCAATCAAAAGTCCCAAGTAGTGAGAAAAAATCAAAGTTCTTTTTGCTGGCAAAAATTAATTTTGAAAAAGCTTTTGAAAAAATTGTTAAATAAAAATGACGCAAAAAAGCGATGTGTTCTGAACGCGTGAAAAACTCAGAATGAAAAGGAATAACCATCTTTCGTCGTTGTGTTTTTCCAGAAGAAAATAGACAGAAGAGAGAGTGACAGGGGAAATGGAGGGGAGGGGGGGTGGAAAGGTGGAGAAATGAGGTGTTGGAGGGGTAAACATTCAGGAGGAAAAGAAGATGCTGAGGAGAAGGAGGGGAAAGAAGAGAGGGTGACAGGTGGGGATTGAGGAGAATAAAGATGGTAGGCAGGGAAAAAGAGGGAAATGAGGATTTAGAGGGGTATTTTGGAGGAGAAGAGGATGCTGAGGAGAAGAAAGAGAATTAAGGGCGGTAAGTAGGGGAAAAAGAAGGCAAAGAGGAGAAAAAAGTGGTACGTAGGGGAGGAAAGGGAAAAAAGGGTGGGTGGGGGTCTAATAGACTGAAGAAGTAAGGGGAACCACAAGAGGGACTTTTCAGTGGAATAAGGGGAAATAGAGAGGGAAGGAAAAGAGACAGTGAAGGAGGTATGGAAGGGAAACAGAAGAGAGGGGGAGGAAAGGGTTGGAGGGGAAGGAGTAGACCCGTCCATGGGTGGACCAAGACCGTATTTTCCTTTCACAATTTTCTTCATGGTAATGGTGGAAATGGGGAAATGGTACAATGTCAGACAATATTCCATGTCCTTATTTTCCACCACTTTTCTTCGCCTTTTTCCGCGTTCAGACGGAGTCGGCGTTTTTCTTCAGCCTCTCAATCAGCCCTTGCTATATGATTGCTTTGGTCTGACATTTGGTTTTGGCACTTTTGGCTACAAAAATGTCACGAGTGGATGGCCTTCGCACTCTACCTATGCTAGTTCTATGGCAAGGGAAGCTAGACTAAGCTGGTCTACTCCCTGTTTAAAGTCCCCCTATTTTTCACCACTACTACCATGAAAATTTCCAAAGGAAAACACAAAATATGCGTCAATTTTTCTCAGATCGGCCTAGTTCTATGGCAAGGGAAGCTAGACTAAGCTGGTCTACTCCCTGTTTAAAGTCCCCCTATTTTTCACCACTACTACCATGAAAATTGCCAAAATATGCGTCAATTTTTCTCAGATCGGTCAGCGACAACACTTTGGCGCCGCGACTATTTCGGAGGCGGACATTTGAATTGCGAGTTGGAGTTGGCGATTTCGGCGAACTTGCTGTCGATCGGCACCCGATCGTCGTAGAGGGACGGCGCCTGGAGAATGATGCCGGCCGTTCCGCCCAGGACGGCCAATGTGAAGATCCACAGGAAGAGACGGTCGAGGACGAGGGCCACGTACTTCCAGTCCTCTTTCACCTGTGAGGGGGAGGAGAGGGAAGAACATTAGAGCAAGTACAAAGTTACAAACACTAGTCTATTCATCTATTGGTCGGTTTCACCATTATTTTTTCAGCCCCTAGAAGGCCTTTTAAGCTAACAGTCTATTAGTTTTCATTTGATTTGTATTAAAACAGGGCTGTTAAAAGTGTTAAGCTTACAGGGCTCTTAGGGACTAAAAGAAGGTTGGCAAGACCCACCCTATAGCTAAGGTACTAACTTGTAGGTTGTATGTATGTACACACATAAGATGATAATAATTAGGAAATAGGAACAACTTTTGGAGTATGACTTTTGAGAGAGAAAAAAACTTCCAATTTCGACTTTGGAGCTGGAAAGTTTGTAGGTACAAAATGTACTGCTTGTTGTATCATTCTGTTCGTGAAGGAGCTTTATATCAATAGTCTCTCGCTTGTAGAGCAGATATTTGAAAGGGAGACTTTTTATTCTTAAACATTAATTTTTTCTCTCTTTCTCCTTTTCTGTCATTTTCATTTTATTCTAGAACCCACAGAGGGCGAGAAAGAGAAAGCGGAATATTAAATAATGTTTAATTAATACTGATTAGAATGACAAAAAATTCCATAGAATGATGTAGAATTTTTTCATACATTTTAACGTACAATTCTTTTTTTAATGTCATATACGTATTAAATTTAAGTGTCCCTATTTATTTAAAAAAAAAAAAAAAAAAAAAAAAGGGAAGAAAATACAGAGGCACAGATGTTTAATGTAGACAAAGCCTATTTTTTTAAAAAAAAAAAAAAAAAAAAAATAGTGAAGAATATACAGAGGCACAGATGTATAATGTAGACAAAGAGGGCATTGAACAGAGAAATAGAGAAGGAGAGGAATAAAAGGGAAATTAAAAGGGAGGAGAGAGAGAGAGAGAGAGAGAGAGAGAAAGCATCATGAAACAGATGACACCAGCTTTTGAAGGAGTTAGAATGTAAAAATGTAAAAAAAAAGATACATGAGAGCAAAAGAAAAAAAAATGACATTATTTTTCCTCTTGTTTTATATTCGCAAACAGGAGGGTGGGAAAATTTAAATTATTGTGTACACAGACCTCGTAAAAAAAAAAAAAAAAAAATGTAAACCATAATTCTAAAAAAAAAAAAAAAATATTTGATTAGTCAAAATAAAAATTTTTAAATGAATATATGTAATAAATATGGGCCTAATGAACTAAATTTTATTCCAACTTTTGGAGTCAGGGTTGAAATTGTTCTTCAAATTATTGAAACAATACAGAAAATTATGTTTCAAAATATTTTGAAATTGAAGGCGGAGAAAATTTGTGTGAATTCAGGTTGAATAAGTAAAAACAGAAGGTAAAAATAATGAAAATTGGGTGTAGGAGGAGGAGAAGGAGGCGGATGAAGAGGAGAGAGAAACAAAAACGAAGAAAAAAGAAGAAAAAAAAAAAAAAAAACACAATGTAGATTCCTACTCAAAAATGAAGAGAAAAAAAAAAAAAAAAAAAAAAAAAAAAAAAAAAAAAAATACACAATGTAGATTCCTACTCAAAAATTGAAATAAAAAATACGTTTTTATGTGCCTACAGGGTGAAATGGGATAATTTAATAATTTGAAAGAAAAAGCCCCTGTCGTAATGTACCTAATCTGAGTAGGTACGTATCTATTACAAGGTAATTTCAAACTGACCAGAAGCAAAGTGGTAAAATGAGATAGGTAGGCAACAAAAACACCTAATTATTATTGGGTGTTTCATTCTTGTCCTATGTTCTTTCTGTAGGTACAATTACATATTTATGTAGTTTTTCCCGCATTTTTATTCCTTGAAATTAAGTCCAACCCTGACTTCAAGAGGGGGAATTCTAAGGGGCGAGTTTTCTATCTATGGAAAAAATATCCCCAATTCAAACTGTTTACCTTCTTCGTCCCAAATACTTTAAGGTTTAAGGTGTGTCCACAGATATTCGACGGTCGTCGATAGATGTGAATCGACGTCGATCGACGGCCGGTCGACTATTTTTGGACAAACTTTTAGGTCCGATTTCTTTTATTCAAACTTTTGGATCACCCTGTCTATTTGAACAGGAAACACGGCTGAAATAAATTTCAAGATAGCGGTAGTATGGGTGGGTATGGAAAAGTGAAATGACGCGAGATGAAATCGAGGAAGGAGGAAGGGGAAGAAAGAATGAGAGAGATAAGAGATTGAGAGGAAGAAGGAGAAGAAGAAGAAGTAAAGGGAGTACGAGAGAGAGAGAAAGAGAGAGTGAGAGAGAGAGGGGAAGAGGGAGAAGAGAAACTGATATTAGGAATGAAAGCATTGAAAGCAATACGATAAGAAGCAAAAAGAAGAGGGGAGAGAGAGGAATGAAGAAAAGGAAGTCAGAATTGGAAAGCGTCAGGAAGAGGGGTAAAAAAATACGGAAAATTTTGGAAGGAAGAGATAGAGAGAGAAAGGGAGAAACATGAAGAAGGGAAAAAGGAAAAAGAGAGGGGTATCCAGAAAAAAAGGAGACAGAGAGAGAGAGAAAGGGAGAAACATGAAGAAGAAGAAGAAGAAGAAGAAGAAGAAGAAGAAGAAGAAGAAGAAGAAGAGGAAAAGGAAAAGGGTATCCAGAAAAAAGTCGAAAAAAAAAAGGATGAGAAAAAATATGGGGGGCAAACGGAAAAGGAGCCAGAGGGAGCAAAAGATATCGTAATGTGATTTACACTTCATTTCATCAGAGGTGGAGGTGGAGGTTATGGAGGAGAAATCAGGACAGATCCTTCTCTTCCTCTGACAGGAGGTGAAAGATGTGAAAAATTTCTGCTTTCTAAAAATCAACATTAAAAAAAAAGTTTGGAAACAAATTCCGACACTCGAAGCTCACTGCTGGGGGAAGAAAGATAGTCCGAAACAAGCAGAAAAGGTTTTTCCAAACATAAGTCGACCAGCAGTGTGGACGGTTCAGTCGACATCGATCGATGACCGGTGGACTATGTTTGGACAGGACACAACTTTACTGCTTGGTTCGGACTATCTTTCTTCCTACAGCACTAAGCTTCCAGTTTCCGAATTAAGCCCAAATGGGGCTCTTCCTGTAAATTAGTACGAATTCTCTTCCTCCTAGCGCGTTACCCACCTTCGTGGAGTCGTCCTGCATTCGGGTGTGTTCGGCGATGAACCGAACGCAGAAGCAGGACCGATGCATGACAGGCGGACACTGGGCGTGACTGAAGGCCGGTGGCCGGAGGTGTTTGCTGTCGTCCTGTGGCGAGGAAGACAGAATGGCCTCCGTGAGAATGTTGCTGAGCGACACGTGGCCGTGGATTTTGCAACTGCCCCCGCTCCCGCCTATGAGGGGGCCGTCGGCGAGGCTGTGAAACAAAGTTGGCAACATTGGATTTTAATCTAGAAGATGCATGTCCAAATGGAGGATCAGTGTCGTCATGTCACGCACGTGGAGTCATGCGGAGTCAGAAAGATGTAGTTCAAAGTTTTCCCATAATATTGCAGTTAATCTGGTCCAGGACCACCCGTCCCTTATTTGGCTTAACCCATTGTGTCCTTCTATACTTACTGCGTCCCGTCTTAAAATTCTTAACCCATTTCTGCCCACCCGTCCCTTATTTGGCTTAACCCATTGTGTCCTTCTATACTTACTGCGTCCCGTCTTAAAATTCTTAACCCATTTCTGCCCACCCGTCCCTTATTTGGCTTAACCCATTGTGTCCTTCTATACTTACTGCGTCCCGTCTTAAAATTCTTAACCCATTTCTGCCCACCCGTCCCTTATTTGGCTTAACCCATTGTGTCCTTCTATACTTACTGCGTCCCGTCTTAAAATTCTTAACCCATTTCTGCCCACCCGTCCCTTATTTGGCTTAACCCATTGTGTCCTTCTATACTTACTGCGTCCCGTCTTAAAATTCTTAACCCATTTCTGCCCACCCGTCCCTTATTTGGCTTAACCCATTGTGTCCTTCTATACTTACTGCGTCCCGTCTTAAAATTCTTAACCCATTTCTGCCCACCCGTCCCTTATTTGGCTTAACCCATTGTGTCCTTCTATACTTACTGCGTCCCGTCTTAAAATTCTTAACCCATTTCTGCCCACCCGTCCCTTATTTGGCTTAACCCATTGTGTCCTTCTATACTTACTGCGTCCCGTCTTAAAATTCTTAACCCATTTCTGCCCACCCGTCCCTTATTTGGCTTAACCCATTGTGTCCTTCTATACTTACTGCGTCCCGTCTTAAAATTCTTAACCCATTTCTGCCCACCCGTCCCTTATTTGGCTTAACCCATTGTGTCCTTCTATACTTACTGCGTCCCGTCTTAAAATTCTTAACCCATTTCTGCCCACCCGTCCCTTATTTGGCTTAACCCATTGTGTCCTTCTATACTTACTGCGTCCCGTCTTAAAATTCTTAACCCATTTCTGCCCACCCGTCCCTTATTTGGCTTAACCCATTGTGTCCTTCTATACTTACTGCGTCCCGTCTTAAAATTCTTAACCCATTTCTGCCCACCCGTCCCTTATTTGGCTTAACCCATTGTGTCCTTCTATACTTACTGCGTCCCGTCTTAAAATTCTTAACCCATTTCTGCCCACCCGTCCCTTATTTGGCTTAACCCATTGTGTCCTTCTATACTTACTGCGTCCCGTCTTAAAATTCTTAACCCATTTCTGCCCACCCGTCCCTTATTTGGCTTAACCCATTGTGTCCTTCTATACTTACTGCGTCCCGTCTTAAAATTCTTAACCCATTTCTGCCCACCCGTCCCTTATTTGGCTTAACCCATTGTGTCCTTCTATACTTACTGCGTCCCGTCTTAAAATTCTTAACCCATTTCTGCCCACCCGTCCCTTATTTGGCTTAACCCATTGTGTCCTTCTATACTTACTGCGTCCCGTCTTAAAATTCTTAACCCATTTCTGCCCACCCGTCCCTTATTTGGCTTAACCCATTGTGTCCTTCTATACTTACTGCGTCCCGTCTTAAAATTCTTAACCCATTTCTGCCCACCCGTCCCTTCTATGGCTTAACCCATTGTGTCCCTCCATACCTACTCACTGTGACCCGTCTTTGTTTACCCATGTTGCACTTTTCTCAGATATAATTTTAACCCATCTCTGATCACCTAATTTGACTTAACCCATTGTGTACTTACTGCGACCCATCCGGATTATACAGGGGTCTGCGCATGACCAGGATGCGCGGCAGGAACTGAATGAACACCCGCTTGACCCAGGGCGCCATCTTGTGGGTCTGCGGCGAACGAAAATGAACATTGAGCACAACGACAGTTACACAAATACTGTGGACAAAACAGAAAATGGAGGGGATTTAGAAAATGAGGAAGTGTCGTGAAAATGCTGCACTGCGCTGGGACATTTTGGGGTGGAAGGGGGCAAAGCAACATAATAATTTTGAAAAATCGAAAAGAACTTGGTCCTAGTTAGCTCGGTGGGTACAGCGACTGCCTGGTAAGTGCTAAATCGCGGGTTAGATTCCCGCCTGGGGAGGATTTTTATCCTGAATGGATAAGGTTCGTTCTCGGAACGGCTGGGTTTTTCCTGTCTTCCTTTTCTCTTTCATTTCGGGACGATAAGACCTTAACAATTAGGTACAGTTCCCTCTCTCAAACCTCTAAAAAAAAGTATATATATTAACTCTCTCTCTCACACACACTCTCTCTCTCTCTCTCACTCTCTCTCTCTCTCTCTCTCTCTCTCTCTCTCTCTCTTCAAATCTGGGTTAGTCTAAAAAGGGGGAGTAAGTTCTGCGTTGTGAAATTTGTCAGACGAGCTTAACACAATTGTCCCATGAAAAGCTGTGTTTTATTTCATTGCTGAATCGAATTGACAGGTTTTCCTTTCTTTTCTTTGCAAACTTGATCTCTGTGCTTTTCTTTTATACCCTCCATCGCTCTCGCCGTCTTCTTCTCCTTCTCTTTCAGTAATATCTACAATAGAATAAACCGATTTTCTGACTTCTTAATGCAACTTTATTGATTCTAGACTGTTATTCGAAAATGTCGAGATAATATTCATTTTTTTTCTTTTTTTTTTTTTTTTTTTTTTTTTTTTTTTTTTTTGCAATTTATTTCTCAAAGGGCAGCAGGTACTTGGGAGAAATGTGTCACATCCCCCTACCTACTCAAAATATAACAAAATAATAGAAAGTAATATTAGTGGAGATGCCAAAACGCCCTATACATAATAAATTTTACCAACCTCAGTGGTGTAGTGGTTAGCGCGGTGGACTTCGGATCTGGAGGTTGGTGGTTCGAGTCCAAGTCAAGTCATAGAATTTATCGTAGTGCGTTAAGCAGGGAACGACATTTGTGACAAGCATTTATGCTTAACACAATTAAAATTCCTTCTTTTTATTTACTGATATGTTTTATAAAGCGTCAATGTTCAAGTGCCTTGTTTTTCTTTTTTAACAAGTAGATAATGAAATTTGTTTTAGTTATGACCACAGATTTTAATGTTCCCAATTTCATGGGGTCCGCGGTCCACTGGATTGAAGATTGAAGCGATTACTAATCGTCTGACGATACCAACTCTTCTATTGTCCATTTCTTGTCCATCTCTTCTCTGATCAACTTACCTTATAGATACAAGGATCATGGCAAATATAAGGTACTTCCCCAGGAGAGGCACAACCAGGGAGGTGGGAGGTATGATTTCCACGACCAGTAGAAAGAACACATGGAGACTAATAAGGATAGAGATAGACAGCGTCACCTGGTGGGAGAGAAACAGAGATAAAATTAGTTCATTGAGTTATATCCTTCCAACACCGTGAGATAGATGCCATGTCTAGCTCACGGAGAGTAACGTAAGTTCATGGAGTACTCAGTAGGTAACGCCCGCCACATACACTCACACCTCACAGACCTAGGTCTTTTAGAAAGTCTCATCTTTTGTGTTTGAAAAAGCTTGAGACCCTGGTGTGTAAGACGGTTTGAGAGGCCAAGGTTTCAGGGTGTGTTTATGTACCGGGTTGAGATGAGCTCGGACGAGGTGAGATAGCTGTCCCGGCGGCAATTTTTAAAATTTATTTTATGTTTATTTTTGTTTGCTTTGTAATTCGCTTGTTTGTAATATCTAATATAAATGAAAAGTATAATATAAACGTGCAAACTAGAGATAAAAAGTAAAAAATTAATTCAGATTGTACAAGTTGCGGAAAAAAAATCAAAATTTCGAATTTCCCGCCAACTTTACACGCTCATAAAGGCTTAATGGCCTATCTCAGCCCGGTACATAATCACACCCTCAAGCCTTTTCCGTCATACACGTTACGACGTCTGACAGACCACAGTCTATGAGACCTGGGTCTATCAGCCGGTCCGAGCGTGAGTGGCGGAGAGAGGCTATTAAGGCTGGTACTAAACCAGGGGTGATAGAACGTTAAATGCACCCTAACCCAAAGATTGCCGAGATGTGAATAGCTCATCCCTAAATAAAGGGGATTTGTCTGAAAATCGGTCAATTATATGAATTTAACAAGGGAATTTAGCTAAAAATCGGTCCCTTACCTGAATTTAACAAGGGGATTGAATTAAAAATCGGTCCCTTTCATGAATTTAGCACGGGGATTCAGCTGGAAATTGCTCCCTTACATAAATTTAGCAAGGAGATTTAGCTAAAAATCGGTCATTTACGTATTCGTTGGTGGAGGTTGCTTTTCCTTACCTTCTCTCCACTATCGGAGGGCAAATAGAAGGTGAGCACCGTGAGAAAGGAGATGCCCATACACGGAATGATGATGTTGACCGTGTAGAAGAGGGTTTTCCGTCTCATGGTGATGTTGAACGTAATGTCCAGGTAGGGCTCATCACAGCACGTGTAGAACTTCTCATTCCTGTCGGAAAATGAGAGAAAAGAGAATAAACGAAGAAAATACAAATAACAACAGAGATCTCAAGCTAAGTAAAACAATGTAAAAATAAGTTAGTGTAATTAAAAAATAAGAAATGTATAAAAGCAACATGGTTTTATTAGGTAAATTTCCAAATTTAACCTCCTCTTTAAATAAAACACATTATACAGGGTGTTTATAACATCTTGACGAGGGGTGGGTTTCTCTGGTTCTCGAGAAACCCACCCTTTACTTCGTCAAAAAATGTGAGCTTTGATACTGACCTCTCAATAAATCATACATAGGCATTGGAATTTAAGTCAAGGAGTCTTAAAATTTATGACGCAGTAGTATGCTGAATATATTGTTTTACACAATATTTGGATGTTAAATTGTTAATATTAAACATAACAAGGCTTTAGATTTTAATATGCAGGATATTGAGGAGTAAGACAAGTGTAAGTTAAAACTTAAAATAAATGTCTTTAAAAAATAAAACGCTCATACAATTTAGTTTAATATATTTGCACATTAAACAATAAGAGGCTAGCGTCTTGAAATGAGCATTTAAGAAGAAAGCGCCTTAATATTAAGTGTAACTTCCACACTTTGCATAATAACGGGCTAGCGTCTTAATTGCGTATTTAAGAAGATATCGCCTTAATATACAGTGCCATTTGAACACCTTAAAAACTAAAGTAATCTGCGTCTTGACGGAGATCCAAGACGCATTCGCCTTAAAAATTAACATTTTTCCATTAAATCTTAATATGTTTTTTTTTCAGTGTAGTCAGGACTTTAATATGAACACCATGTTTTTCCAATTTTTTTTTTGATAGGATTAAGATCTCATTGTCATCAAATTCAAAAATGACGAAAAGTATCGATCAATCGTAAAATCTATAAAGTCCAAAGGATGCCAATCGATAAAAATCCAGCAAGTGGAGAAGAAGGTAAAATCTTTGGACTTACCTTACAGCAGGTACCTCGAGTATGTCCCACTCCACGGACATATAAAATTCGGACAGGTCCACGCCCACCCGCTCCCGCCTATGAGGGGGCCGTCTGCGAGGCTGTGGAACAAGTTGGCAACACTGGATTAATAGCACCACAAGAAGGTCACACCTAGAGGCTTAGATTTAGGGACGAAAGGTCCCATATTAGGTATGAAAAGTTGGCAATACTGGATTAATCTAGAACAGACATGACCAAATGGCTTATCTGGCTAGGGCTAGGGGAAGTTAAACAGAGAGTAGTCTAGTGTCTAGCTGTGGGACTATAAAGAGGGAGGAGAACAGCTAACTCTAACCAGCCAGCTAACTCTAAACAGCTAAGAGCTAACCAGCCTAGCAAGCTGGCAGTTTCCAAAGGGTTCTCTCTGGAACAACTGCGTTTCAGGACGAGCCAATCATGGCTAGAGAAGACCATCACGTACCCTGGTTTATATTTCTTTCTTTCGGGCTGATAGACTACCGATTCAGACAAGGCAAAGGAGCTTTCAGTCCTACTGTTTTCGTCCATTACCTCGGGGACACCAACCTCAGTGGTTAACGCGTTGGACTCTGGACCTCGAGGTGGGTGGTTCTAGTCCAAGTAAAGTCATGATATTTATCTAGGTGTAATAATTGGGGAACGATAATTGTAGCAATTAAGTATGCTTAACACAATTAAAAATTCCTCCATTACCTTGGGGACAGGTCATCCTTGTTTTTCCGACTCGATTCGCGTTTGAATCGTGACAGATCCTCGGTGCTTCTGGCCGCAGTGTGATACGGATAGAAGCTCTCTGGATGATGGTGGTGCTCATCCTTGGCCGGAACACAAGAGCGCATCATCGACATTGGACCTGAAATTCTGGAACGAGAGGTGTGAAAGGGTTAAATTTTGACCGCATTAGGAACATTGCAACATTCTGGGACACTAAACGTGAAAGGGTTAACTTGCGACCTGTTAACATTGTACCTGAAATTCTGGAGCACGAGGCGTGAGAGGGTTAAATATTATCATATTGGGTAAGTGGTAAGTAAGTAGGGGACATGAGAAAAGCCCCGTGGAGAGTAAGGGATGCGGTGCTTCCCTAATTTCCATGTAGAACACGCTTTATTTTATTTTACTTTCCTTATCCTATTTTTTATATAAATTAAGGTGGAAAGGTCAAATCGGGGTCAGTCAGTGGAGACAAGATGGCGGACAGAGATTAGAGTGGCATATTATTAGATATTGGGTTTTGTTTGAAAATTTCTAAATAATGACAAGGGAGACCTCGTTATTTATCAGCAAATAGAATGGAAGATGCAGACTTTAATTTAGGCATTTTCTAAATATAGGTAGGTACTTCATTTTGTTTGTTTAACACAATAGTATTACATTGTTAATTAGGACCATCAACCTCCGCAACCATGCTGCTATCACAAAAATGACTGGTCTTCTTTGAGGTAACACATTTTTCCCCCACCTCATCCTAACTCATCTCTGCCCACCCCACCCATTAATTCTTAGCCTTAACCCATTGTGTCTCTCCATACTTACTGCGACCCGTCTTAAAATTCTTAACCCATCTCTGCCCACCCGTCCCTTATTTGGCTTAACCCATTGTGTCCTTCTATACTTACTGCGTCCCGTCTTAAAATTCTTAACCCATTTCTGCCCACCCGTCCCTTCTAATGATTTCAACCTTTTTTTTTTTTTTTTTTTTTAAAAAATTCGTTCATATTCGAAGAGAATTTCATAGGCATTAGCCCCACCCGTACACAGTATACACAGAAAGCCCAGGTGTAGGGGCAAACAACCCTAGAGGATGGGTTAAGCTTCTACGAACCCGACCCTAGTTTGCACCTTGATCAAACTTTATTTCCTCAGTTAATATTTTTGTTATGAAAAATTCACTTTGGATTTAAATTTGAACATGCAAATTGCAAAATTCCTTTTGAGTCAAATCTCAAAACATGATTTGCAATAAGTTACAACAAAACAACTAAAATTACCGTCATGCAAACTAATGATATAATGATGAAAATACCGATATTCTACGGAACAAGATGTTTGATGCAATATCAACGTGCAAAAAGTACATTCGTTATAAATTTATAATGTTACATTCCTCCTATTAAAAATAATTGGACTATTAAATAAATCTGTAAAATAAGCATTTATAAATAGTACAAGTCTGTCAATTTTGAGAAAATAACACTTCGAAGGAAAATATTAGTTCATTAATGTTTACTCTTATCACAGATTGTTTGTTTTAAAACTAGGTAAACTGTTTGTTTAAAAAGTAGGTACAGTGTTTGTTTTAAAAGCAAACTGTTTGTTTAAAAAGCTATCAGTATTAATAAACACATAAAATATTGAAATAAAAAATATTATTATTGGTGAACAATCACAGCCAATGAAGTGGCAATTTAACATTAAAACAATAAATTAATGTAGAGGTATGGGTAGATAATTTCGTACAGTTTTGCCTAGCTTTCTTCTTGTTCTTTTACCAGACTCTAGTTAGGTTTCGATTTATCTGATTGAGGATTTTAGAACAAACAAGCCATTCTTCCGTTGAGGATGATGATTGATGAAATATCCTGATGAAGAATTCTTCGGTGGAATGGGTGGTAATAGGCGTCTTCTGAGGGTTCTGTTGAATCTGCTTCCAGTGATGATTACTCCTTCCAGGCTACTTGCGATCTCTTTGAATTCCCAAAACTTACATACCTACCCAGGTAAAAAAAAAAAAAAAAAAAAAAAAAAAAATGCATGAAAATTTAAATGTTAAAAAAAAACAACAACAACCAAATAGGTGCCTTTTAACCTCTATTTTTCCTTCAAATTACCCATTATTCTCATTTTTATGTGTTTTATTAAGAGCAGGTCTTCCAATTTTTCTCCCACAGAAAAATCTCTCTCTCCTCACATTAGCACATCCAACATCTCTTAATAATACTAACCAGCATGTATGATACGACCCCATCTCGAATTATTCATACGTGAATAAAGACTTTATCCAAATCACATAGCAGAAAAAAAGAATAGAATTTACTACAGGGTGTTCACTAAAACTGGGAACATTGGATATACGAACAATGTGCAAACCCGTAGAGTTATTGTTACCTAAAATAAAATATAATTTATTAAAAGGTAATTTTATAAACAAGATTAAGTGAAAAGAAATAATGTGGGTTATGGAAAACAAAATAAACCTGCCAAACTTGGTCCAAGTAAAACTGTCCTATTCGCGGTTCAGTGAGCTGTAAAACTCTAGATCAGAAAAAGCGTCCCTACAGGCCCCCCAAAGGCTCGAACGAGCCGAAATCTAATGATCAAATCTCCCAAGTATCTTCAAATTTTCCACCGAATTTAATCAAAATCGGACATAACAGTAGGCGATTTGAAAATGAAAAGTTATTGATTTTTCACTCTTCTCTAAAAGGTTGCCCGCCGTGTCTTTTGAGCCACCCTGTTCACATGTATAAGAATATGATTTCCTTATAATCCTTATCATAAAAAAGTAAAAAGGAAAAGAAAAGAGGATCATTTTCTTCTCTCCCTCCCTCCCTCTCTCTCTCGCTCTCTCGCTCTCTCGCTCTCTCGCTCTCTCTCTCTCTCTCTCTCTCTCTCTCTCTCTCTCTTTCATTCAGCTTTTATCATTCTAATAAAAGTTTAAACACACACCCGACATATGCACACACGTAATTCTGTGCTTTCAGTATTTTTTCTTTTTTACCTCAGGGAATACCGTAGGTAAGAGAGCTTTTGGGTTCAGGGGACAATTCAGGAAATGATTTTTATAGATAGAGTAGGCGGGTTCGATTCCCGCCTGGGGCGGATTTTATCCTGAATGGATAATGTTCGTTCCCGAAACGACTGGCTTTCTCCTATCCTGTCTTCCTTCTCTTTATAATTTCGGGACGATAAGACCTTAGCACAACTTTTTGTCAAGTACTCGTAGAGTACCACAAAAGAACTCCCGCTCATGTTTTTTTTTTTTTTTCAACACCGAGTTCGCGAAAAACCCTTTTGGTCGAATTATTTTGAGAGAGAGAGAGAGAGAGAGAGAGAGAGAGAGAGAGAAAGAGAGAGAGAGATTCAAGGACGCAAAGGGTTTATATTTTGTGAAAATTGTGAAATTCCTGGAATGATAGGAACCAGAAGTGTCAGTCAAATACGAAAAGTGACATACAGAGAAAAGTGACGAAAATAGACGTAGACTTTGTAGACAATTCCGTGAAATATGCTCAAAATGGAATGCTCCGAAACACATCTGAGACAGTGGAAATGAATTTATGAATGCTCGGAGAACATTCGGGAAAGTTTTCGAGAGAATACCTATAGAAAACGAGAGAACATAGGAAATACCTACAGAAATATTCTCAAAATGACAGGTAAAGAAGAACGTCAGAGAAATATCATCAAAAGTGATGGACGTTTCTTATGATGTAGATGTACCTACCTACAATACCTATACATATCTACATAGGTATGTAGTTTGTATGTACTTATTTCCTTTTTTAGAGAGAGAGAGAGAGAGAGAGAGAGAGAGAGAGAGAGAGAGAGAGAAAATTTTCTATTGGTGGTAATTTTCAGAACTATCCAATTTACCTACAACCAAGAAAAATGGGAATTTGTAGGTCCGAATTTTCGAATATCGCATAATCTAATGCTTTATGTAGGTATTTAATAGGTGTCTCCCACCCCTATAAAAATATTATACCGGTCCTGACTGGCTGACATGAACAAGCATTGGATCTTTTTTTATGAGTGAGTTCTTATTATGAACGACTCTCCTGCTTCTAACTCAGTAGTTTAAATACTGACAGCACAGTATTACAACTCTCATGTTCAAGAGAATACTGCTCATTTTATACTGACCTAATACATAACGATATTACCTACACAGGTAGGTATTATGTGAATCTCCAATGTAATACTGACATTACCAGTATTACACTTCTGTTCGAGAGAATGTATACTGCTCATTTTACTGACCTGTAAAGCTGTTCCTACTTCCAATGTAATACTGACAATAAAGTATTACAGTTTCCTCTTTAAGCGACTGTACAAATGCTCATTTTATGGTTCATACAGATCTATTCAAATATTTACGTAGGTATATCTATTTTCTACCAAGTCCTTACACTTAGGTACATAGCTAACGAGGTTTGTATACCTACCTAACTAGGTACTTTCAGTCTCTATCGTCTTCTTTGAGTCCGGTTTATCCTTCTTTTCTTTATATGTAGTTTTTCCTTTTTACTTTTCCTTATCCTATAGGAAGGAAAGTAATGTAATCGGGTCAAATTTTCGATGGTCAGTTTTTAGTGCCAAAACACGTTTTGAGGTCCCTAGAGCCTAAATCCAAAGTTTCAGCCATTGGTCCGTCTGTGTGTCTGTCTGTAAACAAAATATCTCGAGAAGTGTAAGAGCTAGAAACTTGAAATTTTGTATGTAGCTGTGAAATGTGACAGCGACACGGAACTTTTGGTTAAGACCGGTGCAACGCTTGGCGGCATTTTACCGCTTTTGTCGGTTTTCGCTGTAATTTAACAATATTTCGGGAACGGTATGAGCTAGAGACTTGAAATTTGGTATATACATAGTTCACAAATGTGACAAGGATGCGACATGAAACTTGGTTGAGATAGGTGATAGGTGCTGCGGTTGGCGGTATTTTGACCGCTTTTTGGCGGTGTTCTACCGTTTTTTGGCGGTTTTCAGCTATATCGACTGAACGGTTAGAGGTATTGTAAAAGTTAGGGTAAAAGAACACTCAAACAAGCATCATTCAATAGGATAAGGAAAGTCGTGTGATGTTCACACCAGATTTTTATTAGGTCACGTCCTACCATTATGGTTGAAGTCAGTAAAGTGGAATACCAAAGAGATAGGAAGAAAATAACTAGGGCACCTATCTAATACTACTTCTAGGTAAATACGTACTATGAGGGGGAACTAGTAACCTGACTTCCTTACTCCTAGTGTCTAGGTACTAGGTATAGGTATAACCTAATGTAAGATGTAGGTAAGTTGGTAGGTAGCTATAGTTTTAAACAGTTACGGATTCTGTAGAACCCGTACTGATGAGATGATGAGTGTCCATTTCTACCGCGCTCGATGTTTCTTAACTTCAGAATCTTCAACTTTTTTTTTTTTTTTAAGAGGTTTGACAGAGGGAACTGTAACTGCTATGGTCTTATCGTCCCGAAATCGAAGAGAGTAGGAATACAGGATAGGAGAAAGCCAGCCGTTCCGAGAACGAACATTTTCTCATCAGGATAAAATCCGCCCCGGGCGGGAATCGAACCCGCGGCCTAGCGCTTACAAGGCAGACGCACTACCAACTAAGCTAACTAGGCTGGCTATCTTCAACATTAATGACCAAATGATTTATTTATTTATTTTCCTCTTTATTTCCTCTAAGATTCAAATAGAAAATGTAACAAAGGTGAATGAAACAGAAAATTAGGAAGAAGGGTGAGAGAGAGAGAGAGAGAGAGAAGGGAAGAAAGTGAAAGCGAGAGAGAGAGAGAAGGACAAAAAATAGAAAGAAAAGAAAAAGAAAAGTCTCTAGCGAAGGGAAACTAATACGAGAGAAGACGGAGGAAGGAATTAAAACAGAAAGAGAGAAGAAAAAAAGTCATTAATTCAAACGTTTGATGGCATTTTGGCCTTTGAATCCGGGGGGGTCCGGAAATTTGAGGGCCCTACTGTGAGGTCTATTTTACCTTTTTTTTTGTAAAGAAAAAAATAAGGTTAATTTTTCTCAAATGTTCAAAAATGGTTTCAAGCTTTCAAGTCTTTCTATAGACAGTTCATATTAATAGAAATTTTATCCCAGTATTACATACTTCATTAGACTTCATTTCAAAAAACATACTCTTACATCACATTGAAATGGGAAACTTTTCTAACGAAATCCCCGTGTGCGGAGTCCAGCATGTAGAACTATTGCACCCCATTATTGTTGTTCCTCACTCTTCTCCTTCAAAAACATGCTGTCTTTTAAGTTCAGCGACGCGCAACGTTAATGATTTTTCCGAGAGATTTTTAGATCGATTATTATTAATATTATTCACTCTATATTGTTTATAATTACATGTACACTAAACACATAGAAATTACAAGCAAGGGGCGAAATTATTGCCTGAGGAAATCTCTACCATTCAAACCTAGATCTTTCGGTCCGGATGTCCGCAAAAATTTGGACTTTTCTCCCGTGGCAAAATTACAAAAATCACATCATAGGTAGTCATAACTTGAACTTAAGAAATACCCAACCACACCAGGGATTCAGCTCTACCAACGGTGATCCGTTGGTTTTTTTTTTACTAGTAAGGTAGTGAAAGCGCTCGGGAACGGCAA
Source organism: Diaphorina citri (assembly GCF_000475195.1). NCBI lineage: Eukaryota > Metazoa > Arthropoda > Insecta > Hemiptera > Psyllidae > Diaphorina > Diaphorina citri. Next base: position 264,060 of record NW_007377482.1, on the reverse strand, counting down.
GTCGTAAAAGCCGTCTCGGCGGATAATTAATGAGCTGTGAACGTCTAAGAAAAATACCAAAATATCACCGCGTCCCGTCCTAACGTAAGGATTAGGGAGCTTTTGGCAAAGCCTATAATATAGCGCTATAGCGTACGATATGGGCTTTTTTCTCCTTCTTTTGGCATAAAAAGTTAGAGCAATTTGGAATTGGAATCGCAAGGAGGGGCACTTTTGATTGGAGAATTTCTCCAGGAGAAATTTTTTTTCGATATATGAGCGAAAAGTGAGAAATGGTTAACGTACTAGAAGTTTAGCTTAACCTGATTCAATTGAAGTAGGTACAATTTTATGTCTTTTTCCTTACCTCTTTCCTCCGTTCTCTCTTACACCTTAAGATGAAATAGGGACAAAGGAAAATGATAAATGAAGGAAAATGGAAACCTACATAGCTACTTATAAGAATCCGTAATATTATGTACCTGCACTACGTCGAAAAAAGTAGAATCAGGATTATTAGAGGAAGTCGAAAGTTAGATTTCTGTATAAACCTTCTTTATACAATACCTAAACATTCTAAACAAACTTTATACAGTACCAGTACCTTTGAATACAAACATGTTTATATAAGGCAATAGAAAGCGTATAGTATTTGTATATAATATAAAGCGTATAGTATTTGTATATAAAGCGAGGAGGTATCTAACTTTTATGAGTCTCATTTGAATAAAATCCTTCGTTTAATTATACAGGGTTATCTCTTAAGCTACGACTGTACCGATTATACGGGATGCTTTATAAACCTACGACTTAACCAGTTATACATTAGGATGCCTCATAAACCTAACCCTAAAGGGAATGTGGTCCAAGCCCTCTTTATTTACGGGATTATACCTTTCATTTTTCTTTTCTTAAAGAGATCTATTTACACGCTAAGCAGCAAGGCTATGTGTGACATTTTCAAGAGATTTGATAGAGGGAACTGTAACAACGGAGGTCTTATCGTTCCAAATTCGAAGAGAGGTCGGGGACAGGAGAGAAAAAAGCCAGCCGTTCCGAGAACGATCCTTGTCTGTTTAAGATAACCGCCCCTTGGGCGGGAATCGAATCCACGACCTAACGCTTACAAGGCAAGCGCGTCACTTTGCTTCCAGAACACCCTATTCATGTGTTTATCATAATTTACCGTCCAAGCTCTATCCAAATCTCTATAGTGCGGAAAATCAGCGAAGTTTTATAGTTCTAGACTTCTAGATTTAAACAGGAGTATAATAAATCATTTGATGATATTTATGTCTCCCCGGAGCTTCCATAGATAAATAAATAGAGATCGCCAGACTAGTCTCTTAAGATTTTATAATTCATTTAATTACTTTTATTATTACCTACCATCTAGCTATAGGTGGGTGAATAGGTCGGAGGATACTTCTGGATAAACTTCAACAATAATTATAATTTCCAAGTCTCTTATGGTTTATTCATGGTCACATCATATAAATAAATTGGTGTCACTAAACTTTAGAATAGAATATTCGTCCCTAGATGGCTTCCTAAGAAAATGAGAAGATGATCTAAAATCCCTCTTCTTTTACCCGAAAAAATCAAGGTCCACCATCGAATCTAACCTACAACTAAGAACCGGTCGTCTAATTTAACCTACAACTGAGAATCGGCGTGAGGCACCTGATATTCCATATTAAAAGAGAAAAAAGCCATACCAGTATTCCAAACCACTAGGCCTTCAGTCAAGTTATTTCCCGACCATCACTTCAGAGAAGTGAAAATAAAAGAAAACCCATTACAGCTGACCTCATAAATATAAAGTAAACTGTGAATGGAACAAAAACTCTTCAAAAGACGAGGTGAGGTAGGTGGAAGATATGAAAGCTATGTATAAGAAAAGTTTGTTTGTTTGTTTGTTTTTTTTTGTTTTTTGTTTTTTTTTTTTTTTTTTTACTTTCCTTATCCTATAGGAAGGAAAGTAATGTAATGGGGTCAAATTTTCGAAGTAGGTAATCTGAGAACCAAATAATTAGTCACATTACATTTCCCCATAGGTACTGCATTCAGCAAAATAGCATGTGAATTATGAAATGATGGAAAAAAAACTCAATTTACCTAAATCTAGTGACCTATAATAAAATTTATTAAATACCAAATATTTATAATTATAGGTACTGATTTTCACTACCGACCTAACCTATAGCTTTTTCCATTATCTAATTAATTCTACTGTTGGATTTCATTTTTTTTTTTTTCCCCCTAACCTATAGTTTTTTCCATTTTTTAATTAATTTTTCTTGGTTTTTTTTTTTTTTTTTTTTTTTTTTTTTTTCAAACAATGAAAACATTATTGTTCGGAAAAACAAAAGATGGCGACTGAAAATTATAATTTTCATAATGGAGGACAATTAGAAAGTTTGGGAAAATAGTGGAATAATTTTTAGACCAAAACACATTTTGGGTGAGAAATTTAATTGCCAAGAAATCAAGTTGGTGTTAAAAAAGAGAGAAAAGATAATAGTATCGTGAAGCCTATTGTAAGGATTAGAAGCCAAGCCTCTCTTGAAATCGGTTTAATCAAATCAGGGATTTGACAACAGTAGGTATTTATCTAAATTGATCCTTTGAAAATACAAACATTGCTGTAAATAGATTCATAAATAGGTACAGGTTTTGTAAATTCTTTGGCCATTCATCACACTAGCTTCCATCAATAATGAAAATTTTATAGGAAGGTACCTACCTACATCTGGATCTAATTCTATATTTCATGCTACCTATTTTCAAATAATTATCTGAAATTGGGATATTTTTATAGTGTTTGGTAGAAAAAAGTTGAAAAACTAGAGAGTGCAAATGCAAATAGGTAGGTACGTATCCATAAAAAAAAAATTGAAAAACTTTTGGGAAAGCCTATGCAAATTTTCAACTCCTGCAAATTTGCAACGGTAATTTAGTCGTTTTTATTGAACTTTCAAGCTAATTGGCTGAACTAGGTTTAGGTAGGTACCAGTTTTTCATAGAATATTAATTCATGTGGGTAGTAGGTAATTGAACTGGACCTGAAATTAAATTGACATCAGCTGTATTACCCTCCGTTATCGTATGTGTATTCGTCTTGCATTGAGCTTACAATGGGGTTTCAATTTTCCATTCCGGTCTTGTTCTTTTTTTACTTGGGTTATGTTTGAAATATACAGGGTGGGAAGTTTTCTGTCTACAGGATGTCTCAGTGGTCATGGTGATATGATTACTTTTATTGAACGAAACTAAAAGGAATGATATCAATGTTTCGAACAAGCTGCTCGCCTCCTAGCAATAACCTCACCCAGCTTGAGTGGGACCGGGAAAACCCAGCACGCGATTGTCCAGATAGTCAACCATCCGGATAACAACCACGCACAACGTTGCTTCACCTCACAGTGATTCATTGGGAACTTCCAAACATTTGACATGGCTATAACAGCTATAAAGAAATTTATAGACAATTTATGTAGGTGAATTTTGGGGTTCCTTTTTTTCCTGACTGACCACAGATCTATGAGTCTTCTTTTGGTGCACAGCCGCATAGGACATTCGCGATCAGCAAAACAGTACTAACTTATTTATTATCTTGGTTTTTCTTGCCTTTTGCCTTTGGGATCAATTTAATTTGAAGTTCTTTATGTGGGTGCCCAAAATTCTTCAATTCCGCCCGCCTGTGTACCTTGATAAGTTGGAAAATTATTTCCGGAAACTGAAACCGCTTTTGTTCCCCCAAAGACAAATAGACACAAAGTCTCTCGTGAAGTTGAAAACTTGTTTGTCTTTCTAGTTTCTAAAAAAAGAAAATGGTTGCCGAATGACTCGAGGGGAAATATTGAACTTTCATTATTTGGATTGAACTTATTGGAACTTCAGGTTGGGTGGAAGAGCTAGGAAGTCTTAATGGCAGACATATCAAAACTGAGAATATTCATATTTTTACAATATAGGTAAGTCGTCATTTTTGTACTCAGAACCTACACCTCGAATATTTTCGGAGACATCTCCGAATTTATTGCCGACCCGTATTTACTTGCCTTCAACAATCATTTGATCGGACCGTTACTGGACCGTGACCGGACCTTGACTGGCACTATAGTGTGAATCAGGCTAGAATGTTCCAAATTTTGACTGTGAGCTGACCGTTACCGTACCTTGACTAGAACGTCTAGTGTGTACACTCGCATTTACTTGCCTTCAACAATCATTTGATCGGACCGATACCGGACCGTGACTGGACCGTGACTGGACCTTGACTGGCACTATAGTGTGAATCAAGCTTAACCTTACCCAGCCTGAGTGGGACCGGTAAAAGCCAGCAGTACATGGAGTACTAGTACCCAGATGGGTCACCCATCCAAGTACTATCCACGCTCGACGTTGCTTAACTTCAGTGATCCAACGAGAACTGGTGTATTCAACGTGACAAAGCCGCTGTCACGTTGACGTGAAGCCCCCCTCAAAAAAAATTAATTAAAAAAATCAGGTATTTCTCGGGTTTTGAACCCGAAACTTTTTAACTGAGTATTACGTGCTTGAAAATATCACCAATCGATTTCTCGAGAAAAAATACATAAAATAAAGTATTTATTCAGTTATGTACAAAAATGTTTCGTTTCAAACATAACGCAATTACTCGGTTTCGAACCCAGAACTTATTAACTGTAAGCCCCAAGTAATTGAAAATATTACCAATCAATTTCCCGTGAAAAAATACATAAAATAGAGTATCCAATCGTACAAAAATGTTGAGTTTCAAACATAACACATATCTCGGATTTCGAACCCTTAACTTTTTAACTGTAAGTCCCAAGTGTATGAAATCACCACCAGTGAATTCCTCAGATAAAAATACATGAGTTAACATATTTGGTTTAACTAAAATAAAAATTTTTTTTTTTTTTTTTTTTTTTTTTTTTTTTTTTTTTTTTTTTTTTTTGTCTGCCATGGCAAATTATTGTCTATTGAGGAAGTTTTCAAAATTATAATAATAATGGAGTCCAACCAAAAAGCCAACGACCATAGTACTTTGAAAGCAGCAGTTTTCGACCGACCACTGAAGGTAGTTTGACAGAGGGAACTGTAACTGCTAGGGTCTTATCGTCCCGAAATCGAAGAAAGAAGGAAGACCGGATAGGAGGAAAGCCAACCGCTCCGAGAACGAACATTATCCCATCAGGATAAAATCCGCCCCGGGCGGGAATCAAACCAGCGGCCTAGCGCTTACAAGTTCGACGCGCCACCAACCAAGCTAACTAGGCTGGCTGTACTTCTTTCTGATGAGCGAAAATCTTAGTATACATAGGTGGAAATGGTGGAATTTTCTTTCGGAAGCAACATTGTCATTTTTTACAAGCCAAAGCCACCTGCGCTGCGATACAATAGCACGATTCATGCACCAGTTCTTAATCCCAAAGGCATCACTGTACTTACGTAACGTTCGTCGTACAGATTGGTATCTGAATGACCATCTTGGCAATTCCGTGCTGCTGGTTTTTTTTGGCTCCACTTGGGGTGAAGTTAATGTGAGAAGGTGGAAAGCTTGTTGCCGAAGGAAGGTAAAACCGAAGTCACTAACATTGACAGTTACCTATATATTATGTATGAGCGCATTATCTGAGTCCACGGCAATGCGCCAGGCCAAGTTCCAGTAAGCGCTTATACCTACAGAGTCGTTGAAACAAAAAGATATCTATGTAAGTATCACCTTCAACGTTGAAACAAAAAGATATCTATGTAAGTATCACCTTCCAGTAAAAATAATACAAGAAAATGTCACAGGAAATAGAGGAAAGGGACGACCCAGAACCCATTGGCTTCAAAACCTTACCCAATGGTACAATGTATCCATCGAAACATTGTTTGAGAAAGTTCGGGACCGAAACAACATCGCCACCATGATTACCAACGTTCGCTAGCGAATACGATACAACAAGAAGAAGATGTATACCTACGCTGCTAAGTTTGCCGCTTTTCGTTCCACAAAGGCTAAAAGTCTTCCTCAAAGGGCTAACTTAATGGGGACTTTTGAGACAAGAAAAACTGTTTTTACATGTATTTTTCCTATGGCGCACATTAAAAGTGGACACACTGTATAGTGAGCCAGGCACAAGATAGATATGAGATAGGTACGATCAAGGTATTCTAGGTAAAAGACCTATATGTAAGCTAGGTAGGTAGGTACTACATACATAGATGAAAAGCCTCGGAGTGAATGATAAGTGCAATGGAGCTTTTGTAGACCTTTTGTATTTTGTAATAAAATAGAGGGAAAGAAGAAGAGGAAAAGGAAGAAGAAGAAGAAGATAGATAAATAGGAATATAGCGATGAAAAGAAGGAGAAAGAAAACGAGGGATATGTATACTGAAAAAGAGGTAGGGAAAGAGAGAGAGAGAGAGAGAGAGAAATCGAAATAGGGGGAGAAAGAGAGAATGAAGGAGATAGTGAAGGGAGGATAGGGAGAGAGAAAGAGACAATCATAAGAACACAAAGAGACAGGGGGGGGGGGGGGGGGGGGGTGCACTCTATCTCGTGGGGTTGCACTCAGCCTGCTTAGCGCAATTGAAAAGCTGGATTTTCAGCGAAACGACAAGTTTTCCTTAACACCGATGAACCTTTGTAGCGGAGGGTTAAAATCACTAGAGTGGGACGAAAAAGAATTGCTTCCATCAGCTTTCAATAATGATGGATTTATCTTCCCCAGACAGAAAGAGAAAGCATGAGAGAGAGAGAGAGAGTCAGAGAGAGGAGTCTATCAAATCATTTTTACTTCAGAAAATCTTTAAACGACCATTCCTTTCCGAATGAGAGAAAGTAAGGATTTTACTTCCTTCTCCTTTGAAAAAAAAAAAAAAAAAAAAAAAAAAAAAAAAAAAGATAAGATTTTATTTCCTTCCCCTTTAAAAAAAAAAAAAAAAAAAAAAAAAAAAATAGAAAGTATATAATAATAATAATAACAAAAAATGATTGCTATCATTTGTCAAACTGTGAAGGGGAAAAGAAACCTATGGATTTTTTTCCCAGTTTTCTTTGGGAACACAATTTTGCTGAGCTAAACAAATACACCTTTTAGAAAAAATCATTTAAAGGGTTTTGGTATTTATTTTACATCACCTTCTTTGTAGAAACTGTCCAGGTGGTGAAACGGTCAAGGGAGCCTTCTGGTAAACAGAATGTTTTAGAAATGAATAGCTCACCCCTAAAGGGGATTTAGCTAAAAATCTTCTCTCACTGTGCCGTTTTCCCAATTCCATTTCGGGTCGGCATTTCCTTCTCTTGGTCTCCCTCTGCACATGGAAAGGAAAAAAAAAAAAGTTAGGTACCTAAAATAAAAATGAAATCTCTCTGTCAGATGCACTTCGGATTCGCAAATGTCTGCCGAATTTACGAATACATAAATATTGAAATGCACAAAACCATAAAAATATGAACACCGTCCTATATTTTATGTTTTATTTTGCTTCCGTTGTCTCCTTTCGTTACTACTTTTTGCCTTGGCAACGACAATGTTCAATAAAAACTTGTAAATTAAAAAAAAAAGTCGTGTGATTTATAATACGCTCTCTCTCTCTTCCCTTTTCCCTCTCTCTCACACATTCCCGTGTCGTTTTCTCTCGTATTTTTCTCTCCTGTTTCCAATTTTTCTCCTTCGGAAAAACTGCAAGTTTTCCTGGCAAATTTCCAGGAGTCGAATTTGCGCTCTCTCTTAATCCGAAAATCGTAAAAAACATTTTCAGACGATTTTTTCTTCTTTTTTTTTTACTCTCTTTTGACTCTTCCTTCTCCTCCGTTTTCCTTCTTCTCCATTTTCTTTGACATTAGGAAAACACATTTGAAAATTTCTAATGTAGACCCTATATACCTATTTCATTATAGGTACCCTATAATGTTTCTATAATGTTTTTTGGGAGAATTCTCATTATGGAGACATGAAAAATGGTAGGGATAAATTTGACCAGGTGATGAGATTGAGGAAGGAACAGAATCCGAGAAAATGCTTTGGACACTGTAAGGCCTCAATTCAAAAATAAAATCAATTGTCGAGTGATTTTTTATACTATTATTTTAGGAAATAGGAAATGCCTACATCATTAAAAAATCAAGGCTTACAATGAAACTGAAAAAAAAGAAACAACTTCTTGTTCTTTCCATTTACCTAGAGGTAAAGAAATTTAGGTAGGTAGGTAGGTACGAGCATTTCCTAGCAAAAATAATATTCGCAATTTTTTTTTTCCTTATCCCGAGATTCCTGAGATTTTAATTAAACTTTTACGAGAAGTTCCTTTTTTTTTGAGCTCTGGCATTTTTTCTAATTAAAAATTGTCGAAAATTGAGATTTAAGTCTAGAAGAAAAAGTAGAAGAGAAAGTGGAAAAGGAAGAGGAGAAGAAGGAGAAGGGATAAGACGGTATGCAAGAGAAAAGGAGGAGGGAAAGGAGGAGGATAGAGGAAGAAGGAGAAGGTGTAGAGAATAAAGAAGAAGGAGGAGGAAGAAGGAGGAGACAAAACAAAAGAACTTTTACCCTCTGTCAGTTTGAAGTTATTATTTTAAAACCTACTTCTCATAAATCCCATCCCTCCTATACTTTTATTCCTCTCTCTCCCCTCAATTTTTCTCCCATATTCCTCCCTCCTCCCTATCCCATTTCCCTACCTTTACCCCCTTTTTCACGTTTCCCTCTATTTCCACCCCTTCCACTATTTTTCCTCCCTCTTTCTTCCTCATTCTCCCATTTCTCTTTCTCCTTTTCGCATATTCCTCCCTCCTTCAATTTCTCTTCCTTCTCCTTTCTTTTTTCCCTCTCTCCTTCTCCCTTTTCTCTTCATCCCTTCGTCCTTAGTCCTACTCTTTTCTCCCTCTCTCCTTCTTCCGTTTTTTCCCTCTTTCTCCCTCCATCCTGTAAAACGTCCTCCAGATAATCCCAGGAAAATAATTGAATCCAGAAAGCCTAGCCGCTTTAATTTGATTAATGAAGGGGAGAAGAGAGGGGAGGGAGGGACATTTAGGGGGGGAGGAAGGGAGACAATGGGAGAAAAGGCGAGGAGGGGGCATTCGGAGAATGTGTCTGTCACATACATTTCTACTGTGGAAGAGTGGACATGTTAGAATTTGGAGGTGGACAAGAGAATGGATGAGAAGGAAGAGGTGGAAGTGAAGACTAGGTGAACGAAGGAAGTAGGTAAGTTGAGAGTTTCAAATCACGCAGAGAAAAGGGAAGAGAGAGAGAGAGAGGAAAAGAGGGGGGATAGAAGGAGAGAGAAGAGGGGGTATAGAAGAAGGAGATAGATAAGAGGAGAAAGAGAGAGAAGAGGGGAAGAGAGATTATATGGAGAATGGGAGATAAAAGAGGAGTTCATAGAAAACAAGTGGATGTATTAAAAGAGGAGAAGAGAGAAGTGAGAGGAATGAGGAGGGGGAGGTGTAAATGGGGAGGGGAAAATATAGAACCTCTAGTGTGAGCCCACTTTTAATCTAACAGCATGAGACCTTTTTAACACATCAACTTCCAGATGGTCTACTGTCCTCAACCTCCAGTTTTTTATGTACCTATTTAATCTAAAGTTCGCCCCGGGCGGGAATCAAACCCGCGACCTAGGACTTACAAACCAGGCGCCTTACCTTCCAAGCTGACCAAGCTGGTGACAATACATCAAGTCCAATTTCTGAAACAAGCTCTCTGCCTGGAGTATCATTGATGTAACTTAAGGTAGAAACACGCTACTATCACGTCACATGAGCTCACGTGACGTTAGGAATGTGTGGCTGTCCTGAACGAAATTACCTACAATGTTACGGAAAAACTTTGAACTACATCTTTCTGACTGCCCATGAGCTCACGTGACGTGATGGTAGTGTGTTTCTAGCTTAACTTACAAATCTCTAGACGAAAAGTTAACCGGGATACATTTTGTCCGCTAGAAGTCAACGTGTTAATTTAATAATTCACAGCAGGATCTCACGTGCTAAGCCCCTCAGCCACATTGTGTCCTGGCAAACAATATAAATCCTGCCTGTCCAATGCAATACATGTCCTATCCTATATTATAGGGCGAGATGTCTTAGACACAATACATCTTCTGTTATTATGTCCTAGGCTTGATGTCCTATTTCAGCGATTTCCAACTAGTGGCCCGCGGGCCACATGTTGCCCGCCAGACCATTTTTATGGCCGAGGGCTATAAAAAGCTTTTCCGATGGGTCCCATCAGTTTTTTATTTATTTATTTGCTCTTTTATATGTATATGGGGTGGACGGAAATGTGGAGCATCAACCGCCCCCCCCTGAAGAAAATCTTGAATACGGGCCTCCTAACCTGTGTGTGTGGCCCGCGTAGTACCTGCCAATGTATTATGTGGCATGTGGCCCGCATACACATGGAAGTTGGAAATCTCTGTTCTATACAATATGATAGGGGAGATGTCCTAGGTTTGATGTCCTATCCCATATTAGGAAGACATAAGCTTGTCCTTTCCTATTACTGTAGGAATTTCCTATGTTTTGTGGCAATAAAATGCCCTATCGCCTTATTATTAATACATTAGATAGGAGATGTCCTTTCCTATTATGATGGAAGGGATGTTCTAAGCACGTCCTTTGCTATATTGTTCTCCGTGAGAGAGATTTTACCTAGGATAAGCACTTAAGTTAAGCACTGTTGAGGATGGTGTGTGCGCGGACGGGTGACCGACATTCAAGCTCCTGAGGAATCTTAATCAGGAAGGTTTTCAAAGGATTCATCTCTCTCTTTCTCCCGCCTGATAATGGGTCCCACGCTTCTCTCTCTCTTCCTCTGTCCCTTATTCTATTTTTTAACTCTTTCCAGTCTATTCTTAACCTACCCAACTGTCTTTCTCTCCTTTCCATCTCTCTTACTCCCATACAAACATAATACTCTCTCTGTGTTAGTCCCATACATAATAGGTACTATCTCTCTCTCCCTCTTTCTGCCATTGTGTTCTTTATGATCAAATTTAATATCCTTTATATTCTCAAACATTATGCTAAACTCCACTATCAATCATTGGTCACCTCATAAGAGAGAGAGAGAGAAAGAGAGAGAGAGAGAAAGGTTGTAAGAGGGGAAAGAGAGAGAGAGAGAGAGAAAAAGAGAGAGAGAGAGAGAGAGAGAGAGGGAGGGAGAGAGAGGGAGGGAGAGAAAGGTAGTAAGAGGGGAAAGAGAGAGAGAGATAAAGGTGGTAAGAGGGAAAGAGAGAGAGAGAGAAAGATAGTAAGAGGGGAAGGAGAGAGAGAGAAGATACATAGTAAGAGTATAAAGAGAGGAATTGCAAGCCAGAGAGGTAGAAAGAGTAAGAGAAAAAGGAAAGAAAGGTAGAAGGGAAAAGGAGGGATAGAGGTAGAAATAGAGCGTAAGAGAACAAAAGAGAGAGAGTAAGGGGACAATAAAGAGAAGGGAAAGAGAAGGAAAGACGGTGTACGGAAGGAGGAGGGTTGATGATATTAATAAAAGGAGCTATTATGTTATAACCTAGCTGTTATTATTCTATTAGATATTAGGGGAGACTTTAATTTATCCTTCACACAGGGTATACCTGAAATGAATGCTTTCGTTCTGGTTCGAAAATGTATGCAAAATCCGAGAGACGATATACCTAGCTAATTCAGGTACAAAGTAAAAATATTAGTCATTAAGCAGGTATTATTGGACGGGAACACAATCTCAGTTTCAACTTGGTTTAATATAAACCAGTTAAAAGTGGCTGAGTTTTGATCCAGAATTGTTGTTGTTTTAGCGGCTTTAGCTTTCTATTAAATTTAAGAAATTATTAGAATCTATTAAATTTAAGAAATTATTAGAATTTCTATTGAAAATTAAGAAATTATTCAAAGCGCCACACCTTACCTGAATATTTCCACAGAGAAAGAGAAAAGCTTTGGCAGAGGTGGAAGAATAGAAACAAGATTAATATGAACATTGAATGCGTACAATACCTATAGACATAGCTAAACAATTCATATAGGTACCTATAATTATATACCTATCTTTAAAAACTTACCTAGATACCAACAACGAAATGATTTTAAAATGAAAGTTTCAAGATGTAGGTACCTAAAATAAAATAAATTCAAGATGGACCTAATGTACCTACGTAACTATCTTTAGGTGCTTATGTTTAGAAGTAAAGTTCTTAGAAGAACTTCTTTTTTTTACCCCAAGTCTAATTTGAGGATCAGTTGTTAAGTATTTTTAACAGTAAAAGCAAACGTATCAGAAAGGAAATACAGTTTTTTTTTATTTGCTTGTGGAACGTTTTATGAAATGTTTGGGTACCTACAGACAGAAAATATGTTTGGAATACTCAAACCAACCTGTAGAAACTAAAATATACCCTAATATCTAGGTAGGTATTTACTTAATTTTCTATTTGTATAAGAAATTGTCTTTATAGGTACCTCTATATAAGTCACCCTCCTCACCCCCTCCCCACAGGGAGAAATAATATTACAACAAAATATTCCCGGTCTGAATTCCTGGAAAAAGCAGGATTTTCCAAAATTAAAATTAACAAAAAATTAAAAATAAAATAAATATGGAGCATTTTAAATGAAAAATTGTAAAAATTGGTAGTGAGATTTGGATTTTAACTGAACAGGGAGGGAAACGAGGGAAGAGAAAGAGAGAGAGAGAGAGAGAGAGAGAGAGAGAGAGAGGGAGAGAGAGAGAACGAGAGTGAGAGCTAAAAGAGGGAAAGACAAAGATAGGAATGCAGTAGAAAATAAAGGAAAAATCGTAAGCTATGTTGAAATTTGAGGGCAAGTTTTAGAGGGGGAATTTTGGACACCCGATATTTTAGTGGATGTGTCAAAAACACATAAGCCCAACATTTTCTGATAATAATAATTATTTATCCCTACTTTTGTAGTAGCTTTTAAAAGACGTTTTATTTCACTCATTTGGCTAGGCATTAATTTTATTATTAAGCTGAAGATCAGGAAAAGGAATTAGAACTAAATAAAGAAATAATAAAGAAAATAAAAATAATGAAATCATATAGAAAATAATTTTGTAAATGGAAATTAAAAAGAATCTTGTAAAGAACAAAAAATACTATACAAAATTTCAAAGGGAATTGGAAAACAAGGAAGAAATCAAATTTGGAAGTGTAACGAAAATCATAAACGAAGAAAATCAACTAAAAAATAAACAAATTAAAAAGCAAAAAAGTAAACGAGAAAAGAAAGATCTATGGAAATACTCAGAATAAATAAGCGAGAAGAGTTACCTACTCAGCCTAAAATATTTAAAAAATCTGGATAAAGAATATGTACACAAAGAAAAGAGAGAAAAAAAAATATTGAAAAATAAATCCATGAAAGCGTAAAAAAAAGTTCCGTTGGAAATTTTCTGAAAGCTCACACCACACTTCAAAAAGAGAGAAAAATTCTCCTCAAATAACAGAAAAAAGCCTAAAAATACGTGGAAACTTCCAAGTGTACGATTGTTGGCATGTGGTTTACAATTTACAAATTTATAAGGTGAATATTTACATGAATAAAACCATGATGAAGATTTACATACAGTTTACAAGTGGAATGGGAGAGAAAGGGTGAGTAATTTGAAACAAAATAAAATGGAGGAAGTTGTGATAACAAAGAAATAAGGCTCGTATATTATGTATGTGTTATTTTACAAAATAAAGGGATTTATGTACAACACTTATACATACCTACACATAGGTAGGTACGTATACCCAGTTATCTACCTAGTCAGAGGGAAATTTATTTCAAATTTGTGTGAATAGGCACTCTCTTCTATCCTCTGTAAAAAAAAAAAAAAAAAAAAAGGAAAATTTTTTTAAATTTTTGGGAAAAGGCCCCCTCTTTTTTCCCCTTAAAAAAAAAAAAAAAAAAAAAAAAAAAAATACGGTGAGAAATAAAATAAAACTCGGTAGGTAATAATGAAAAAAGTGATACCTATAAAACTTACGAATTACACTCTTGTTTAAGGGGAAATAAAACGATTTTCGAGGGATAATTATGCATAGTTGTATAGGTAGATAATATTGCTTTGAATTTGTCTTCCTAGGGCAAAATTAATGTAATCTTAAATCATCCCTCTAATGTTTTTCTTTATAACTCTATTCTCCTCCTCCTTCTTCTTCTTCTTCTTCTTCTTCTTCTTCTTCTTCTTCTTCTTCTCCTTCTTCGTCTCCTCCTCCTTCTTTTTCTTCTTCATCTCCTTCTCCTCCTCCTCCTCCTTCGTTCTCTTCTTCGTCTTCTCCTTCCTCTCCATTTTCTTCTTCTTCTCCTTCTCCGCCTTCTTCTTTATTACTAAATTATCTACCACGTGCCTAATGCAGGCCACATAGTTTATGCAGTTATTGGACCATACAGAAAACACAGTTTCATTATTACATCAAGTTTTTTTATTTATTTATCTTTTCCCCCGTCATAGGGTAAGTGTACCAATTAATGCCCCATGTAAAAAAAAGGTTTAGTTATTGGCCCCTCGGGATAGCAGCTTGGGCAGGGGAAAAAATACTGGTCACAGTAGATCTACAGAGGTCGCAGTGTTAATTGCATAAATGCATACTCTCTCTCCGGAAATATTGGCCCCTCAGTGAGTTCACTTTACTTGTACACAGTAGGTACCTACACACAGAGAGTACACACAACAAACTTTCGGTGCTTTTATATTTTAGGAACCTCATAAAAAAGCTCTTTGGTTGATGGCACTTTGAAAAGTCGAGTCAATAAAGGCCGTTCCCACTTGTGAGTTTCATCCGATTTTAATAAATTAAGGGATGTCCTTTGTACATTTTGTAAAATACATATTTACAGATGACTTGTTTACTAAAGCATGCAACAAACTACAATAAAATATTATTTAGGTATTTACAAAAAATATGTACACAAAATTCAAAGTTATCTACATAAAATAGATCTACTTACATAGAAAAAAGATTTCAAGTAAGGGTAAAAACATTCAAAATCATGCAAAAGATGCATAAAAGTATCACAATTGATGAAATAAAATTTGAACTAGGAAAATAAATAAAATAATACTTAAAATAAATAAAAACAAACTGAAAATAATAGATAACGAAATTAAAATAATAAAATTAGGAATAATGATTAAGTTTTGGAAGAATATAGGAATTGGGAGAATAACTTAAATCCAGCTGTTGATGATGAAAATCTCTCCAAGAGAATTCCCAAATTCTAGAAGAAACTCTTGAAAATTGCAAATTCAGACATTGCAAATTCCGACCATCTGCAACATTTTTATTTGGAAGCAAGTAAAATGTTTATTGTTTAGCACATTGCATAACTACTTTAGATACCTACTCGGCGTTCATACAAATTTTGTTACACCTCAACCAATTCACCTTTGACGAAAGTATGTAGGTACTAGGTAGGTACCTACCTATTATTATAGTAGGCAAACTGTTTACCCAATTTCAAGCCTAATAAATCTAAAAATAAATTCAAGTATATACCTACCATTTCTCTTTTGCAAAGAAAACATGGTTTGTTCATAAAAAAAACTCCATTAATTTGTTCTTCTTCCTAGATTTAGGGTAATGTACCTGATATTTTTGCCCCCGCAAAAATGATGATGTGTGAATTGCAAATTCGAGAACAAAATGTGAAAATTATTTTATCATGTGGAAATTTTTCGTTTGTACACGATGTTTTTTTTCCTGAATATAAAATTGTTTAAAACATGGTACTTCGGCAACGCTTTTCAATACTTCAAGACATATTCTTTCACATCCATGCCTATCCAAGAACGGAAAAGTTTGGTATGAAAAGTTCCGCAATTATGACCAAACAAGAAACGAAATTTTCCGCGAAAACTATTTTCCTAACATTTTTACACAAAAATGGGGAAAACAAGATTTTCTTTTTTCCCGAAGGGCACTCGTCAGTCACCCAAAGGGGCACACGGAACTCACGCCTGATGAAGTAGGTATCTCACCAAGAGAGATAAATGGGGGTTTGAGGGAGGGTGTGGTAAAAATCTTGGCGAGAAAACACCCCTCCTCCTATAATTAAAGTGGGAAACACCCCCTACCCCCTCTAATAGATGTGTAGATGACGGGGGGTGGAGGAATCCCCTCCTACCTACCCCCTAACACGTGCAGGTGACGAGGGGTGGGGGTCATTATTTCCCATTAACCTTTTCAAAACCCAGCGGACATTTTTAATGACCCTTGAAGGTGCTCGGGACTGTCAAGGGCCTGTGTTAAAAAGGTTTTTGAAAGGCACTCGTAACCTTTTTTACCATTCCAGACCCTCGAGTCCTTAACTCCCACGTAGGAGAGTTGCCCGCACGTAACCCCACGTATTTCCACGTAACCCGGCACGTAGGGAGAAGTTTGGAAAGTCTATTAGTCGTAATTAAAGGCCAAGTTTAGAAAAAAAAAATCCCATCCGTGCGTTGGTTATGATAGAAAAGTTTTCTAATTATTCCAAGTTGAAAGTTTTAGTAGCTTTGGAGGGGAGGGAGGAGAAGGAGGAGGAGGAGGAGGAGAAGGAGGAGAAGGAGGAGGAGAGGAAGATGAGGGTAAGAGAGGAGGGGAAAAATAATTAAATTTTAATTTCAAATTTTGATTATGAGATAGTCGAGTTTCCAGATTCGATTCTTGCTAAGAAAATCTTTTTTTTTTTTTTTTCAATGGGGGAAGGAAGGGGGGGAAGAGAAGGGGGGACAAGAAAAAACGGGGGGGGGAATTTTGGCAAGAAAAATATAAAGAAAGAAGAGGAAGGAGAGGACAAGGGGGGGACTAAAAAGCAGGAGGCAGAGATAATAGGGAGAAGTGAGGCTAATTAAAATTTAATTTGGGTAATTTTTTGATTTTTTTTTCTTTTAGGATCCACAAAAACTTACCTACTTAATTATTTATATTTCCATCATAATTACTTAGGTCGGCAATTACCAAGCATGTAGGTATTTTGTTTTAGAAATTTTAAGGTGGGTACTTGGGTACTTTCAAAAACCCCCGAAGGTAAATTTCGAAGCTAAAAAGCACGCCAAGAGTTACTAATAAATTTTCTGAAGGAATTTGTTTTTGGTGCCACCTACTCATGTTTACATTTTATTATAATTATTATTATTATTTTTTTGCTTATTTTGGAATGTTTATATCAAAATAATGACTCTTTGTTCCCTACTAAAATAACATGTAGGTAAACCAGTGGCGTATCCTCCTTTATTCCCTACTAAAATAACATGTAGGTACACCAGTGGTGTAACCTAGGGAAGCACCTCTTTCCTTCCCCTCTAAACGATCTTTTTTTTCCACCCCCCCTACGACAGTTTTGTTTTTTTCAAGTGTCATTTTCCAGAAAGGAAAATACTTACACCTATTTTATTGTTCTTCAACCTATGTACATAAATGTAGTATCGAACACCATCAGCAGATCTACTGGGTGGAAATGTCCTACTGAAAAAAAAAATAATAAAAAAAAATAAAAAATAAAAAAAAAATAGCTTCCACTTTTGAAAATATCACGACTCGCTACTGGCTACTGGTAGATCCCTATTAAAACCTTTGTATAATAGTATAACCACCCCATGAAATATTATACACTCCATATTATGTAGCTTATAGGGAACAATAAATTATATGTTTGTAAATGTTTACCTATACAGGATGGCACACTTATGAGGAACACTCGGTAAACGGTTCTTAGTGTTGGGGGTTACCCCCTCATTCGGACACAAGCTACGTGAATTTAACCTAATCCAGGCTGAATGGAGCCACCACCACCTACTCAGTTACAAGAACGATCAGAGAGTAGTAGTGTCTGCCTGTCTGGGTAATAAATAAGTCTCATATTCTATACCTTGCACATTGCATACACACTCTAGTTACACGGCGTTCATACAAATTATGTGTTTTTATTCAGTTGAAAATCGTGGGTACCCTAGTTAGAGTAGATTCCTGGATAAAAGTTGCTAGGGAAAATAAAAGAGATGCAAGCAAAGAAAACAAGAGAGGGGAGATGAAGAGACAAGAGAGAGATAGAGAGGGAGAGAGAGAAAGAGGAGCGGAGGAGGAGAGAGAAAGAAAGAGAGAGAGAGAGGAAGTGAGAAAGATATATTTCCATGCCTTTAAATTTTACACCTGACAGTATCAGCATTGAAAATAATAAAAGACAAAGAAATGAGATAAGAGGAAGGGAGAGAAAGAAAGAGAGAGAGAGAGAGAGAGAGAGAGAGAGAGAGAGAGAGAGAGGGTGGGACGGAGGAAAGGAGAGAGAAGATTTGAGCATTATGTGAAAGAAAATGAAAAGTATAATATTGCAGAGAAGTAAATAAAAGAAGACGAAGACAGAGAGAGAGAGAGAGAGAGAGAGAGAGAGAGCGAGAGAGAGAGAGCGAGAGGGAGAGAGAGAGGGAGAGAGAGAAGCATAAATATGATGAAAATAAAGATAGAGAAAAGATCGGGAGAAAGAAAAAGAGAGCATTGAGAAAAGAAAAGAGAGAGAGAGAGAAATGTAGGGAGGGAAGTAAAGAAAAATATGAAGAAGAAGAAAGAGATGGAGAGAGCGAGTTTGTAATAAAATTATGGAGGAAAAAAGAGAGAGAGAGAGAGTAGATAAAACAAAGAGGGAAGCTGAATATGTCAGTTTGAAGTAGGAAACTTTTGCTCTCTTTCGACTTCCCTGCTCTCTCTCTCTCTTTTTCTCCGTCTCGGTCTCTCTCTCTCTATCTCGTTCGCTCCCTAATATTAGTCATATTAAATTTTAATTCAATTCCGAATCACAATATTTCTCCTGACTTATGATATTATGAAAGATGGAGAAATGGAGGGGGGGGGGGTGAGTGTATGTTTTGAAAAGAGAGATTTATCCGAATTCGAGAAGAAAAGGAAACCTTCTACAGGGTTTTTTTTTTTCCGAATGTCCTGTAGGTAATGTAATTTAAATGAGAGTGTTCCCACTACACATGACACGATTTTTTCCGAACGACACGTGGGAACCGGCCTCAGCTGGGGTGCACTTACCCTATTCCCACATTTTATTCTTTCGTCCCCATTTCTACTTCCAAACGATGTTTACACCATTTAACTTTCTAACTTTGACCCAGTTTGGCGGAGTTTGTTTATTAACAAAGTACATAGCCAGAATGAACCAAGTTTTGCACTTTTGTTATGATGTTCTCGTGTCCCGGAGAAAAAGGGGGATTTTCGAAAAAGGGGGATTATTTCTCGGGAAACCGGAGAAAAAGGGGGATTTTCGGAAAAGGGGGATTTTTTTCTGGAGAAAGAGGGGATTTTTTTTTTTTTACAAGTATTTTTATTTTTTATGTTTAATGCTCATGTTTATGTTTTTATTTATTTGATGCACATGTTTCTATGTTTGTTCAGTTCTTGAGACAAAAACATTGTTTCCGAATTCCTAGAAGACAAAAGGATTTGGTACAGTACTACAGCTCCTGTTGAAAGGAAATGCTGTGGGACGATATTTATTTCAAAGGATTTTTTTTTTTTTTTACCCATCCCGTCTTTTCCCTTATTTTCCCCTTAGGTAAGTATCCAGCTAGCTACCCAGCAAAAGGCATAGATAGGCAGTAAGGTACTATTAATTTATGTAGCTACTTAATTGAATGTAGATAATCATAAAAAGTTATATACGTACGTAAGTCAGAACTTAGAAATCCATTCTATTGCATAGGTACCTAAAAAGAGTTGTGAATCAGTAGGTACCTACACATCCATAATAAAATTATCTAAAAAGCGTATACTTACCTGGAGTACCTGGATATATTAAAATATCTAACATCTCTTAAAAAAAAAAAAAAATCTCTCGCTCTTCTACCTCTCTTTTAAAAATATGGAAAAATTACCCTCTGGGCTAACACGTTCGGATTTTCAAAATAGGAAATGAAATTAAAAATCGTTTCCCTTCGCACTTTCCATTTCCTAAAAAGTTTCAAAGTTTAGAAAAAAAATCCCATCCGTGCGTTGGTTATGATAGAAAAGTTTTCTAATTATTCCAAGTTGAAAGTTTTAGTAGCTTTGGAGGGGAGGGAGGAGAAGGAGGAGGAGGAGGAGGAGAAGGAGGAGAAGGAGGAGGAGAGGAAGATGAGGGTAAGAGAGGAGGGGAAAAATAATTAAATTTTAATTTCAAATTTTACCTGACAGGTACGGCTGAAAAGGTCCGTCTGTCAGGACTACCTGATGAGCACACTCACTATCAGGTAGACATGATCAGGTCTATCTGATAGTGAGTGGCTGGCCTAAGACAGGGAACATCTTGGTGTCCGAGTTTAATGGTTTTGACTTGTGATGACCACAGCACTGGGTTTGTGGCGTTTCCTTGCATAGGCCAAGACTCGAGAAGATTTTTATTGACCGGAAGTTGGGATAATAACTTGCCATTCAACTAAGTCTAGTGTGAACCATTAGACGAGGTATCTCAGGCCACTAAGTCCACATTAGTGCATCAGACAGTGTGCGTGGACCTTAAAGATCTCGTCTTTAAGGTCCGAAAGAAAGACACACTATCACGTCACGTGAGCTGTGGCTACTATCAACGGATTTACCTAGCTACATTATTAAGGGAAAACTTTGAACTACATCTTTCTTACTCCCCATGAGTACACGTAACCTGCCGTGACGTGATGTGATAGTGGTGTGTTTCTACGTTTAAGGTTCACGCACACTTATTCGTCACGTATACGTTCGGTCACCTTAGTTCATATTACTCCATATCTTGTTCAATATTACTTTACAGTCCGTCTCTGTTGTGGATAAGTATGTTTCTACTTCAATATCTCCACTGGTATATCTCCACATCTTTAAAGATTTAAAGATTTGGGTTTTTAAAAGATGAGTGTTCCACCGCCGTTTTTTTTTCGTAGCAATGGAACAACTGCTACATTAGACGCATGTGGCCTGTGTCGTAGCATGTCCATCCCGTAGTATGCCTCTCATCAGATGGGCGAGAAGAGACACAATACTTCCCATTTAGGTGCTGGGTCAACACGAGAACACCAGAAAGTAACCCGTTGAAATATTTGCAATCGAAAAACGAGAACAAATTTTTGTCGATGGTGGGATTCGAACCCGGGACCTTCTGCATGGCAAGCAAGCGCGTTACCACTGGGACAACCAAGCCCCTACCTCTTTAACTATACCTACCAATCAAATACGAAGTTCTTGTTTAGATTGACTGACTGCTCGGTCAAAGAGCCTTTACTGTAATACCTTTTCAGTCAGATTTCTCCACTTATTCAATTAGATAAAAAGTGAAAGCCTTGTGATGTTCAGCCAAGATAATTATCTTGTTGGAAGCTTTAGATTTTTTCTCAACTTTAGCATAATTTTTTACACGCGAAAGGAAAGAAAATGAGAAGGAGAGTGGGGGGGGGGTGAATTCAAAAGTGTTTAAGCTTGAAAAATAGGCAACTTAAAAAGAGAAAAATATGAAAATGTTGGATAACAAAAAGTCTACCTGACTACCTACTCTTGTGTAAAGACAGGGCTGAACACAGCTGATGAAAATGATCTTCTTGAAAGAGGTTTTATTTTATTTATTTTTTTTTAGTTTACCTACCTAATAGTTTTAGAGACCAATGATATTTTTTGCCCTCTCAAAATCCTGGGATCTCTTTTTTTTTAATATTTTAAAACGTGGCAGTAAAAAATTGGTATAGAGTAGTGATTTGTAAAAAATGAGTTATTTTAGAACTTTTCTGGGGACTGCTCAGTCAATGAGTCAGATCCTCAAAAATTAAGCTCACTCTTTAACTCCCTATAGAGCGATAGGATCTGACTTACTGACTCAGTACTGAGTAGTCCGCTGAAAAGAATCTTTTTTTCTAACTCACTCACTCACTCTTTAGACATTCCTAGTACGAGGGTACTTGTTATTTTTAATTCTGAGCCTGGTGACATTTTATTATTTTTATACTTGAAAGACATATTTTTTCACAAAAGTATGCAGAACATTTTTTTTTTTTTTTATTATGAAGAAACGAGGAGCTTACAGTAGTAAACACAAAAACAGGGTGTATCTGAAGTCTGAATATTCTAAAACGTGACGAGTTTTCTTGCTCACCCTATATGATTCTCCACTGGGAAGGTAGAAATTGATGTAAAAAAGAAAAAAGTGTAAATTTGATTCCAGAAAGTGCTGTTTTACGAGCTAGAAAAACTATTGTCTCGTCAAGTGAACACTAAAATCTTTAAGTAGCCAATGAGCATTTTGTTTCTTGTTTTCTCTTAGCCATTGTTTTACTTCCGCATGATTTGTTTCTCCCTCTCCCTTTCTCTCTCATATTTTCTCACTCACTCTCTATCCTCTCTCTCTCTCTCTCTCTCTCTCTCGCTCGCTCGCTCTCTCTCTCTCATATTTTCTCTGTAAATTATCTCCCCACCTCTCTTATTTCATGTTATTCACATAAGAGTGTAAACAGTGTGGTAAGAGTTGAAGTGCTAGGGATGACTAGACTGTTTCTATTGTGAGAAGTATGCCATGCGTTATGGAACTATTCCAGAAAAACTGAAAAAGAAGAAGAAGAAGAAGAAGAAGAAGAAGAAGAGGAGGAGGAGGTTTGATAGAGGGAACTGTAACTGCTAAGGTCTTATCGTCCCGAAATGGAAGAGAGAAGGAAGACAGGATAGAAGAAAGCCACCCGTTCCGACAGCGACCATTATCGATTATCGGTTCAGGATAAAATCTGCCTCGGGCGGGAATCGAACCCGCTGTCTAGCACTAACAAGGCAGATATTTTTGTCAAACTTCACAAACCATTTATCACTCTGAATTTGTCCAAATGTTGTCGTCGTCGTCGAGTTTTTTTTTTTTTTTTAGGTTAAAATTATGCGGGAGTCAGGTATAAAGCTTAGACAGAAACCTGGTGGGCGATTGAGGAACCACATAAAAAAAAGCTCAGACTCCTAGAGAGTATTTTGAATAGGATGAGATTGGGGTGACGATTTCTAGATGATTTATCAGGACTACATAATGATTATAGTATAAATCTTAGAGTCCAATAAAAAAAAAAAAAAAAAAAAAAACTGTGAATCCAAAGACTATGTAGGTATATTGAAATCAATACGTGAAGAGATTTAATTTGATGAATCATGCATTTCAGAAAATATTATAAACACTGTACATACATTTACTACTTGGTGTTTACAGAAGGTAAGTTCTTATTGTTCATATTGTACAAGAAAATAATATACAAAATGTAAATATGGAATTTTGTTATATTCTACAATGACAGGAAATTATTGTACTCAAATTAATAATATGTACAAAGAAAGGAGCAATTTTTGTTCAAAATTAATAAATTAAGGGATGTCCTTTGTACATTTTGTAAAATACATATTTACAGATGACTTGTTTACTAAAGCATGCAACAAACTACAATAAAATATTATTTAGGTATTTACAAAAAATATGTACACAAAATTCAAAGTTATCTACATAAAATAGATCTACTTACATAGAAAAAAGATTTCAAGTAAGGGTAAAAACATTCAAAATCATGCAAAAGATGCATAAAAGTATCACAATTGATGAAATAAAATTTGAACTAGGAAAATAAATAAAATAATACTTAAAATAAATAAAAACAAACTGAAAATAATAGATAACGAAATTAAAATAATAAAATTAGGAATAATGATTAAGTTTTGGAAGAATATAGGAATTGGGAGAATAACTTAAATCCAGCTGTTGATGATGAAAATCTCTCCAAGAGAATTCCCAAATTCTAGAAGAAACTCTTGAAAATTGCAAATTCAGACATTGCAAATTCCGACCATCTGCAACATTTTTATTTGGAAGCAAGTAAAATGTTTATTGTTTAGCACATTGCATAACTACTTTAGATACCTACTCGGCGTTCATACAAATTTTGTTACACCTCAACCAATTCACCTTTGACGAAAGTATGTAGGTACTAGGTAGGTACCTACCTATTATTATAGTAGGCAAACTGTTTACCCAATTTCAAGCCTAATAAATCTAAAAATAAATTCAAGTATATACCTACCATTTCTCTTTTGCAAAGAAAACATGGTTTGTTCATAAAAAAAACTCCATTAATTTGTTCTTCTTCCTAGATTTAGGGTAATGTACCTGATATTTTTGCCCCCGCAAAAATGATGATGTGTGAATTGCAAATTCGAGAACAAAATGTGAAAATTATTTTATCATGTGGAAATTTTTCGTTTGTACACGATGTTTTTTTTCCTGAATATAAAATTGTTTATTCCCACGATGTTTTTGTGACGGTTCTTGGTAATTTAGTTTATGTTCTTTGAAAAATACATATAGGGTAACTGTACTAGTTATTGGCCCCTCTGGCCTCTCAGTAAGCACGTAGTTGGGTTGGAAGTTAGAATGCCTACCTATAAGTTATAATTTAATAGCCACTCTTTCAGGAAGATTGCTCTAGGCCTACTATTATTGTGTAGAAAGAGAGGTTGACTTTACTTTTTACTTTTATTAGGTAAGTCATAATATTTTTATTTCCCTATTTATTTTCAAAAGGTTGTTATTATGTATCCTAGCTTTTTTTACTTTCTATTTTCATAAACTTCCAACTTCCCATGAGGATAATACTTTAGATTTCTTGTTTCATTATCCACATGGTATTTGGAGAGCCTATTTTTTCCCCGCGAATATTAGCAGACTGCTTCGGGCTTTTGTATTGCTTAGGGAGATAAAAAAGGAAAAGAGACAATAAGTGGAGGATAGCCAAGAGAAGAGGAAAGGGGAGAGGGGGAGAAAGAGATATTAAGGAGGAAAAAAATGAGAAAGAGAAGATTAGGAGGAATGTTGGGGGGGGGAGAGAGAGAAATAGGGAAGGAAATGTGATTCAGACATGAGGGTTAGAAAGAGGAAGGAATACTTGGAACTCTAGGAAGAGAAAGTAAGGAGTCGGAAGGACAGAGAGAGAGAGTGAGAAAGAGAGAGAGAGAGACAGGAGAGAGAGAGAAAGAGAGAGAGACAGGAGAGAGAGATAGACAGGAGAGAGAGAGAGAGACAGGACAGGATAGAGAGAAAGAGAGAGAGACAAAGAGCATGAGATTGTGACTATTGTGAGACAGAGAAGGATAGGTATAGCAGAGAGAAAGAGAGGGGAGATTAATAAAGGGAAAGAGAATGAGAAAGACAAGAGGGACCAAACACAATTAAACAAAGGAGAAAATGGTTTTATTTCCGCTCTCACTCTTCTTTCTCACCCTCTCACTCCTTCCCTACTCTTCTCTCTCTCCCTCTTCCAATTCTTCTATCTCTCTATCCTTGTTTCTCTTTTATTTACTCGAGAGAAAAAAAAAAATGTCACAATCCAATCAGTGTTGGGTACATGCCGGCTTTCCATTAAAGTGCGAGAGAGAGAGGAGGGAGATAGAGAGAGAGAGGGAGGGAGATAAAGAAGGTGACAGCTTTGTCAATGTAATTTCTTTCTTTTTTTTCTATTTTTTAACCAACTTTGAAAGCTCTCTGTCCCTCTCTTTCCATTTTTTCTCTTTCTCTCTCTCTCTCTCTCTTCTCTATTCCCTTCTTGTTGCTCTCTTTATCCTTTTTTCCATCGCTTTCTCTATCCCTCTTTCTCTCTCTTTCCGTTCTTCCATCTCGTCCCTCTATGTATCTCCATTTTACTATCTACTGGTGTAGGTCATGAATTTCTGGTGGTTAGTTTTACAAAATACTTTCCTCTGTTTGCTTAAGTGTGCAAACGGGCTGTATTTTAGAAGGGTTTGCAATAAGGGCAAGTTTATTAGCCTGGCACAAGACGTTAAAAAATAGATTAGGTTTCCATTACGACCTTCCGCCTAATCAATGACTATAGTGTTGTAAAACTGATAGTACAGGACTATTGGCAATTACCTAATTCAAGTTTATTGCTTGTCTAAAGACTCTAGGATATTAGAGCATTATTAGACCTTGTTTACGATATTTTGCTTCTACACTGACTCCCACTTACGAGTCTATTGTTAATAAATTTGTCCTTATTAAGACTGTTTCCACAGTCCAAGCATAGTCGACGGCCGTCGATCGATGTCGACGGAAACCTTCCAAACTGCCTCGACAACATAGACTCACCTCTTCGATCTACGGCCGTCGACTGTGTGGACACAGCTTTACATGCATTCCAGTCGATGTTAATCGATTTTCGACTTTCGACGACTGTAGTGTGGACGCACATTGACGAAGCATAAAATGTTCTTGAGAGTTTAGAGGCATAAAAATACAAAATTCTCTTTTTATTAGGCCATACATGTACGAGTGAAAAAATGCTCTTAGGATTATTTTATGGGTTATTTTTTCCTCTAAGGCAGGAAACCAGGGACCATTATGTATTGAGGAAAATGTAAAACATGGTTATTATTTTTTCTAACAAAGTTCAACAAGATAGGTAGGTATTCCTGTAAAACAGCGATTTACAATTTTTTTTGTAACTTTCAATTTTTCGCTATTTTTATTTATTTATTTTTATTATTATTTTTAGCATTCAAATAGGACGATTTATGTAATTCATAGGACGGACTACAGAACTTTTTACACATATTATTACGATCCGGTAAACGCTAAAAATACAGCAGACAGGACCAAACTAATAAAAAAAAAGCTTGTTTATCAACCACTCTTTATGTTGTTTACTGGTTATTATTTTTTTCTAACAAAGGTCAACAAGATAGGTAGGTAATTAGGTATTCCTGTAAAACAGTGATTTACAATTTTTTTTGTAACTTTCAATTTTTCGCTATTTTTATTTATTTAGGTATTTATATTTTTTTATTATTATTTTTAGCATTCCAATAGGACGATTTATGTAATTTATAGGACGGACTACAGAACTTATTACACATATTATTATGATCCGGTAAACGCTAAAAATACAGCAGACAGGACCAAACTAATGAAAAAAAAGCTTGTGTTATCAACCACTCTTTATGTTGTTTATAATTTTTCCATTCCATTTCTTGAACGAGCTTCAGATCTCGGAACGTTATTGTTAGAAAAGTACACATTGTTTTCTTCATGGATTATTTTTCTGTTATTGTTGTTGGCAAATATTTCTTGTTTCATTATCCACATGGTATTTGGAGAGCCTATTTTTTCCCCGCGAATATTAGCAGACTGCTTCGGGCTTTTGTATTGCTTGTCAGAAAAGAGGGCTGGTATTTTCTCTCTCCTATATTTCTCCCTTTTTCCCTTTTTATTCCGCCGTTTCTTCTTCTTCCCTCCGTTTCTCCCAATTTCTTCCTTTTTATCCCGCCTCCGTTTCTTCTTCCTCTCTTTCTCCACTTCCTACAGCTATCATCGCATTGTTTCCTGCTCATTACATTTGCTTGGATTCACATCTGATCATTCAACATACATTCTATCTTAAGCAACAGGCGCTTTTTGTGACACGACTAATGATGTAATTGGGTAATATCTACGAGGAAAAAGGAGTAAGAGGAACCAAAGTACCACGCACAACAATATTGTTGAAAAAAAAGGGCTGTTATTATAAAGTCTATATTAGGGGTCCAAAGGGATGTACTGAAGGTGGTATTTTTCAAAATAGGTACTGTTTATTTCACTATAGAACTGTAAGGTTTTTAGTGACCCGGGTTTTACCCCTCCATTCCGCAAAAAAACTACCCGCCTCCTTACATTACCCTCATCAAGAAGGGTCGGGTTGGTAAAAGCCAGAAGCACTCGATTGTCCAGATTGTCACCAATCCGGGTATCATCCAGGACCAACGTTGCTTCACTTCAGTGATTGGGAAACAAGTTCGCTTTAAGTAGCTACACTGACTAAAGTAATTTCAAGTTTATTGCTTGTCTACAGACTCTCGAATATTAGACCTTGTTTACGATCTTTTGCCTCATCACTTACTATAGTTTTAAGCTGTTAAACGGATCAGATAGGCAAATAAGACAAGTTTATTGCTTAGGATGTTTGGATGTAGGTTAGTTTTACGAGGTTTTGTCTCACGATCTATACGTGTTAAAAGGTGTACTTATACTGTATAAAGATAGGAGATAGGGGTAAACTTTTATAGGTTCCAACAAGGTAGAGTACCTACCTAATTGGTAATTGGGTACAAGCAGCATATATAAAATTCATCGAATCTGAAGAAAAACCTGAGAATACCTATCAAAGATGTCAAGTCTAGAATGCAAAAGGGCCAGCGGCCATAGCACGTTGAATGCGTCAGTTCCTAACGGTTCACTGAAGTTAAGCAAAGTTGTGTGTGGTGTGGTTAGTATTCGAATGGGTGACCGTCTGGACATTCGCGTGCTGCTGGATTTTCTCGGCCCCACTCAGGCTTTGGGTGAATCGAGGGTGGTTTACCCTCGTCTCTATAAATCTTTGCAGTTATACCGTGATGTCAAATCCCTACCCCTAAATTTGGTTTCCCCTTTTGATAAAGTAAGTCCATCTACACACAGAACTACTGAAAAGAAAGTGATTAGTTAGAAACTAGAATAGTCTGTCAATAAAATTCAAAATCAACCATTTGGATTTCTTAATCCAATTACTTATTACGAATAACTTCCAAGTTTTAACTCTTATTGTGGTCCCAGCCATAACAAGTAGTTTGTCAATTTAATTGGATCACTGGGTTCCTGAATATTTCCTACTCCATTCCATTCTATTCTAATTCTATTTTAATTAGGTTAAAAATCCGCAGGAATTCATTTGTCACAAAGTTCCTGTAGGTCAGCAACTATTCAACCTCGTCAACCAGTTATGTCATCAAATATTAGTTATGTCATCAACTAGTTATGTCATGTATGTCATAACCTCATAACATTTTGACCTTTCACTCATGCAAAACGTTTAACTCTGTAATGGCCCTGATGTTTCCTCTCTTCTATTGTCATTACGCTTTCCTTTCCTGTCCTTTCTCTTAGCCCGTCCCCTGCTTTCCCTTTCCTGTATTATTCCGTCCCCTTCCTTCCCCCTATTATGTCCCTCTCTTTTCCATCATGACATTCATTGTACCTTGTACCCTCTATTCTTCCATTATTACTATATCCTTTCCCTTAGCCCATCATTACCCTCTCCTCTTTCCTGGCCCATTAAAATTGTTTATTCCCACGATGTTTTTGTGACGGTTCTTGGTAATTTAGTTTATGTTCTTTGAAAAATACATATAGGGTAACTGTACTAGTTATTGGCCCCTCTGGCCTCTCAGTAAGCACGTAGTTGGGTTGGAAGTTAGAATGCCTACCTATAAGTTATAATTTAATAGCCACTCTTTCAGGAAGATTGCTCTAGGCCTACTATTATTGTGTAGAAAGAGAGGTTGACTTTACTTTTTACTTTTATTAGGTAAGTCATAATATTTTTATTTCCCTATTTATTTTCAAAAGGTTGTTATTATGTATCCTAGCTTTTTTTTACTTTCTATTTTCATAAACTTCCAACTTCCCATGAGGATAATACTTTCGAGTTTTCAATTTTTTAGGATATAAATACAAGCTCGTAACTTTAAAGGTTTTATTATTATCCACTAGTTATTACTTTTTATAGCCGAAAACAGGGACTTTTTCAGAAATCTGGTACGAAGGTTCCAGATTGGAATCTTGTAAAAGTAAGGGTTATGACATGGAACCTTGTGAAACTCTGGTTTTGGAGTTCGAAACACAGACACCTTATCGGAAGATACCCAAATATCAAAAAATGATCATCGGAATATTTTCTATTAAGCAGTAAAAATAGTTAAAATTTCGAATGGGTCTTGGAAATTTAAAATTAAATATTCCAATGGGGTTTTGTCACAAGCCTTCGAAGAGTCCATAAATGCATGCCTGTTTTGGAATGTTATGATCTTTTGCATATCAGATGAAGCTGGAAGATGCTTTTATGGGAATTTAATCAGCCTCTTCAATCCAAGTCAGTTTTGTTCTAACTTCACAAACATAATTCCACTTGCCCATTCAATAATCAAATACTCACCCAATAATCATGGTAGCTAGAAATTGTACGTACTAGGTAATCCTTAAATGCCACAGAGGTATAAAACCCTAATACCTAATTATTAATTATTATTTTCATATTCTGCAATTATTAATCATTATATTATTTTCTATGCCAGGCCGCTAATCACAGTATTACACAGCTTACAGAACTAATATTGTGGTC
Source organism: Diaphorina citri (assembly GCF_000475195.1). NCBI lineage: Eukaryota > Metazoa > Arthropoda > Insecta > Hemiptera > Psyllidae > Diaphorina > Diaphorina citri. The sequence continues at coordinate 233,974 of NW_007377482.1, read as the reverse complement.
CCGTGATGTATTTAGATCTAATACTTCTCTTTATTGGTAGAAACATACTATGTATAATTTGTCTTGACGTCAAATATTTGACCCTTTTTGTTTGTCCCTTGTCCTGTAATTTTTGTCAAGTAGGTTTCTTAGGCGAACCTCAAAAACACCTATTACACTATTTGTTAAAAATCATAAAATATTTGGCATTTTTTGTTCATCCAAATGGGAACGAAAATGCTTGAATAGAGCAAATATTTGTACCTCTATCACATTCCAGACCAGACTGTTTGTCACTTCGACAAATACTTGTAGCTTTTGTCTTTGAACAAACATGACCAAACTCTGAATTTGTCCAAATTTATTTGGTGGTGAGACTCTTTGGTACTGTTTGGACAAATTTGGCATCAAGGCAAACTTGTATGAAGTTTATTATTTTTTTTTTTTTGACATGACTAACGGGACATATCCTATTGAACGTGCTTTAGCCGCTGCTCTGGTAAAAGTTGCGGTTTCTATCCATCATTATTCAATTTGCAGCGGTTTGTAAAACATGAGGCTCACCGCTCTCCCTCTTCTAATCTCTTGGGGGAACACGCCTTCTATGCGGGAATAGCACATCACTCTCGCCTGAATGATTCTGGGTCGAACAACAAGGGATTTGGTTTGATCCCACAGAATTAACGAATAATTTTCAAAAAAACAGGGTGGGTTGTATCTAACCCAAAGCATGAAGCACAGGTATTTTCCCCTGGAATCAACTTATGTTCGAATCCCAGCCTCGATGGCTTTTTTTTATATCAATTTTACATTTTCAGAAAACTTCCATAATGGCCAAACTTTTTGAGGGTACGTACAGATTTCTGAAAAAAAAAAAAACATTACCCTTAAGCCTTTAATTGGTTCAGAAAAGGTGTTCAACTTTCAACCACAGGGGGCATAACTTTTTCCAAATTTTAACTGCCACACCCTGTATATTTGGGTAATTTTAATTAAATTCAAGCCCCGAACAATACCACCCCGTCAGGATTGTATCGAATTCTCAGAGTTATTCCTGTGAAATGCATCCTGGATAGAAAGGGATTTAGAAATTTCGCCATAAACCCCCGTTAACATTTTGCGTGAATCAGGGGCGCGTCGTGAGCTTTTCCAAAGGGGACGCTATGATCCCATATCCATATACAGTTCTTTGGGATAGGATTCTTTCCATATACGGTCCTCTGAGACGATTTCCCCTGAAGCCCGTTTCCCCTCTTTTAAAAGAGAATACAAAATTTAGTTTGACCACCAGGTGGCGTGATATAGCTTGTACCAAACCATTGTTTTCCTGGCCCATCATTACCCTCTCCTTTTTCCTAGCCCATCATTACCCTCTCCTTTTTCCTAGCCCATCATTACCCTCTCCTTTTTTCCTGGCCCATCATTACCCTCTCCTTTTTCCTAGCCCATCATTACCCTCTCCTTTTTTCCTGGCCCATCATTACCTTCTCCTTTTTCCTAGCCCATCATTACCCTCTCCTCTTTCCTGGCCCATCATTACCCTCTCCTCTTTCCTGGCCCATCATTACCCTCTCCTCTTTCCTGGCCCATTATTAACCTCTCCTTTTTCCTAGCCCATCATTACCCTCTCCTTTTTCCTAGCCCATCATTACCCTCTCCTTTTTCCTAGCCCATCATTACCCTCTCCTCTTTCCTGGCCCATCATTACCCTCTCCTCTTTCCTGGCCCATTATTAACCTCTCCTTTTTCCTAGCCCATCATTACCCTCTCCTTTTTCCTAGTCCATCATTACCCTCTCCTTTTTCCTAGCCCATCATTACCCTCTCCTTTTTCCTAGCCCATTATTAACCTCTCCTTTTTCCTAGCCCATCATTACCCTCTCCTTTTTCCTAGCCCATCATTACCCTCTCCTTTTTCCTAGCCCATCATTACCCTCTCCTCTTTCCTGGCCCATCATTACCCTCTCCTCTTTCCTAGCCCATCATTACCCTCTCCTTTCCTTTCCTTAACGAGTCCTTTGCCTCTTCCCCTATTCATCCCTCTCTGGTCCCCTATAATTCGTTTACCCGTTATACATCGCATTACATCGTCCTTTATCCCTTTATCCCTTTTCCTTCTTCGTTCATGAATAAGGAATCCTTTTCTTTTACCTGGGGCCCTGGAAGATTTGCCTTTATTTTTAATACGCTCATCTTAATCTTCTTCCACTTATTTATATTCACTTTTATACTTATTTGTTACTTTCCTTTCCTAGTTATATTTTTCTATTGCTTTTCTGTCGTTCGTCAGAGAGAAGAAGAAGTAGCAGCAAGGTCACCTGTCCGGATAGCAACCACGCGCAACGTTGCTTATCTTCAGTGATCAGTTGGGAACGGGTGTATTGCAGCGTGCTATTGCCGATAGCGGTAGTTGGCGGGATCTTTCTCTGATATTTTCTTTATTTGTTCCTGTTAACCCTCTCCTTCGTTATTTCCTTTTTTTCTTCGCCTTCCTTCTTCTTCTTCCCCTTCTTCTTAGTTCCCTGCTTCCAATTATTCTACTTCTTCCACCTTTTCTTATTTCCTTCTCTTGGCTTCTTCATTTCCTTCTTTCATTTCAAGTCAAATATTCTCATTCTCTTCCTCTTCCCTTCTCTCCCTTTTTTCATTCTCCATTTTCCCTTTTCTCCCTACTTTCATTCTTCCCTTTTCCTTTTTCCCGTTCTCCCACTTTCCGTTTAAGCTACTCACCATTCATCACTATGTCACTTACCACCATCTTTTCTTTTCCTCTCTCACTCCCCCCTTTCTTACTGCATCCTTCTTCTTAAGTTATTCGTCCATTTTCACCTCCAATTTGAATTCTACTTTTTCCCTTCTCTTTTGCTTCTACTCTTTTTCTACATCACGTGTCTAGTTTTCTCAGTTTTTCTTTCACACACTTTTACTCTTTCTCTTTCTCTCTCTCGCTCTTTAATTTTCTCTTGATTTTTCTTTCTATTTCTTGTTTTCATTTTCGTTGAATTGCTTTTGTTCTAAATGACGATGATGCATCAAGTTTGTTAACAATGACAAATGATTTTTCATTTTGGATGTAGGTAACAAAAAATACTCATCAGCACAATGAATTGTTTCTAGTTTGCAGAATATGTAGATGAGTGATCTATATATTTTAACTTTCAACGAAGAAGCAGAAGAGCAAGAAGAAAAGAAGAAGACCAAGAAGAAGAAGACGACCAACAACAAGGAGAAGAAAATAAAATACCTGCACCGAAAGCAACATGTCTGGAATACGAAAATGTCTGCATTGTACCTTGATGAGGACTGTCATTAAGGACAATAATAACATCAAAATAATAAAAATAAAGGGATCATATTATTATTTATCTCAGCATAACTATTACTAAATGACCACTGCAATTAAGTAATATGCAAAACTCAGGGGTACTTACTCGTATTAAGCAAAAAACGGTGCTAAAAGATTTCAAGAGGGATTAAAACAACTTTCATTTAGGCAGGCTCGCTCAACAGGGGACAGGGGGCTCTTCTGGGCCCTTTTGCCTGGGGCGGCGGGGCCGAGGATCTTCAACGGGGGACGGAATTAACAATGTTTATTTTCCAAAGAGAAAAATTAAATACGAATCAAGCGTGCGGGGAGGCGCGCGAACGTCAAGAGTTCGAAGCGCCGCCCATAGGTATGTACATTGTACAATTGTACATAACTCATTCAGCTAGAACTAAGTGTGTAGTATTATTCTTTGCAAAGGAAAGAAAAGATGAAGAAGAAGAGGAAGAGGAGGAAGAAGAAGAAGAAGAAGAAGAAGAAGAAGAAAGAGGATGAAGAAGAAGAATGTTGCGAGAAGTCCATTGTTAGAATCAGCCCCTGGGCCTGTTTAGCCTGTGTGGGGCCCTGCTAATATGTTGTGGTGGACTTGATATTAAAATTTGAGCTGAGCTTAATTTGAGTTAACGTCCACTTGAGGTTTAGCTTGAATTTTTTTAACGAAAAGCTCTTGGTTTTTTCTATGCGGGTGTTTTTCACTCACTTTTTTTTATCTCACATTTTTCCGTTCCCTCTGAGAATTGAAACAGGTAGGTATCTATTGTTACAGGATTGTGATATAAATTTCATCGTGAAACCTGCATAGGTAAAAAAAAAAAAAAAAAAAAACACCAGAATTAAAAATAATAATATTTTTTCTTTATCATTCTCTTCCAATTTCATCTCTAGCTTTCTCTTCTTCTTCTTCTTTTTCATTTAGTTAATCCTAATTTTCCCCCTAAAAAAAATAAATAAAAAAAAAAAAAAAATCAAAAGTCCGCCTCTGATTTAAATGGAAGCAAATTCACTAATTGGTGCAATCTTAGACAGATAATGAAAAATGGAGATTCATTAAATTGAATAAACACCAGCGTCACAACAAAAGGAAAAATAAACTGTCATTCCTATTAAATTAAAGAATAATATTATAATTTAATTAATGATAAAAAAAAAAAATTGTTCGAGCGAATATTAATTAGATAAAAAAAATTTATAATTAGAGCAGAGTTTTAGCCCTCTTTGTGACTAGAAAATTTCGAAATGGAAATCGTAAAACTTTTTTTTTTATTTTGTAACTTGTAGGTACCTAAGGTACTTTTGCTAGACATCTTTAGTTGTTACTTTTCACTATTGATTGTAAATTTCAGATTTGATTTTGTGCCTAATTCCACTAATTCGACCAAATTCAGAGTCCACTCTTTAAATGTTATTGTGATGAAATATTATTGAAAGACTCAATGTTCTGGGGATTTTAACTATGGTGGAGGCAAAGTCAGAATCGAGGCTTGGTGTGCCAATCCGTTAATCCTGACTTTAAATGCAAGCTATACTTTACATGTAATAAAATGGACCCGTCGGGTTTATTTCCCGACATTTTTATTCGAATTCGTAAAAAAAAAAGAAAAAAAAAAGGCAGAGCTGTTAAAGTTCCTCTCTTTATGTGTTACTGCTAGTCTCGTGGCTTTAGCGAACTGTTTTATGTGTCGAGAAAGGCTTGGATTATTATTATTATTATTATTATTATTATTATTATTATTATTATTATTATTATTATTATTATTATTATTATTATTTCAAGTGACAATTTATTATGGTCTCGTGTGTTTAAAATTAAACCAAATAGCAACGTGACAAAAGAGTTGCGGGTTGCATACACCCGGAACTGTACCGTTCTACACTGCTACCTTTGGTGCATTGTTGACATTTTTATAATAAGTTTCTATTGTCATTACGCTTTCCTATCCTGTCCTTTCTCTTAGCCCGTCCCCTGCTTTCCCTTTCCTTTATTATTCCGTCCCCTTCCTTTCCCCTATTATGTCCCTCTCTTTCCCATCATGACATACATTGTACCCTCTATTCTTCCATTATTACTATATCCTTTCCCTTAGTATTCACCCCAATATAAGTAGCATCAGCAATCAGCAGTCTAGCAAAATGAACTGTGTGGGAATGTGGGCATTAAAATTTAAAGTAGGTACAATAAAAGTTAGAAATATTCTTGTTAATAAAAAAAAAAAAATAATGGGGTATCTTCCGATAAATTTGGTGTATGTATTTGGTGTCAAAATATGATAACTTCGTTTCTAGTAAGCCCTATAACTTTATTATTAGGTATTTATGTATTAAATTACCTACTCTTGCTAAAATTATTATTTTAGGAAAGCATTGTGCTCGTTTGGATTTACAATTTACAGAATCACAGCGGAATGAAATAATATTATGCAAAATGTGACAAAGGAAATATTAGGTATGCTATGTTGAAGTGGTGGGAGAATTATTTAATTAAATTTGCTGTTATTCAAATTAAGACGGAAAAAAATAAATATTATGTTTTGAATTATGAATCTGAACTAGGTTTTGCTATTTTTATTAGGTATTATTATTATTTTTAGGACTTATTGTTATAATTATTTTTAAATTTTAAATACTTAATTATTTAATTATAATTAGATATTGGTCATCTTCTGTTGTTAAATGGTTATTGGATTTCACGGACAAGAACTCTAGTAAAAAAAATCAGAAAAATGAGTAAATATAAATATTTAACGAAATTTCAAAAATAATAATCAAAAACTACTTACATTTTGTTCCACATCTCGTTTTTGCGGGGTGCAGTTATGCAAAGGGGGGCAAAATATTAGAGAAAAGAGAATTTTTCAATTGAGTGAGTAATGCAATGTTTTTTTAATTGGAAGAGAAAATGAATCCGGGAATGAAGAAGAAAAAAATAGAGAAATAGTCTTTGAAAATTGGATCAATCCCAAACAGTTATGTAAATTAAAAAAGGGAAATTTTTTGAAAAAAAAAATAATAATAATAATAATAATAATAATAATAATAAATAAAAAAATTACTCTTGCAAATTATATTATTTGATGCAAAACACCAGAAAAGGGGACAGATGGAACATCAAGTGTTATGTTGGGTTCGAAAAAGGGTCATATTTAGTTCTTGGGAAGGACTTTAGAAGATGAATAGGGATTTTAATGGGAACAGGGGAAGAAAAAGGGTCAGAGGGCAATTAAAACATAATAACAGATAGGCACTCTCTAAACAATGGAGCTCACAACATTTAACTTTGAAAATGAATGGCAAAATAATAATATCGGTCAAAGAAATACCATTAATCGAAAAAGAAGAGTTAGGGATGAAAGAAGATAAAAAAAGAAGAGTACCTACCCAGACAAAATGTTTCAAGATTATGTTTTAATATATTGAAAAAGGAATGAGAGAGCGAGAGAGAGAGAGAGAGAGAGAGAGAGAGAGAGAGAGAGAGAGAGAGAGAGAGAGAGAGAGAGAGAGAGAGAGAGAGAGAAACGGTAAGTAAAGATACATTGAGTAAAAGAACATAGGTAAATGAAAATTTTCCGAACAAAAGAAAAGTGATGGAAACGAAATAATAACGTTCTAAGGTTTTTCTGAAGGGGAGGAGAAACGACAGAAGTAATACCAACAGAAGAAGAAGGAGGAGGAAGGAGAGAAGAAGAAGAAGAAGAAGAAGGAGGAGTAGAAGAAAAGGAAGAACACAAACATAATATCACATAATAATATCATTGTTTGGGCATTGTGTGAGAGTGTGAGTTGGGCAAAGTTGCGCTTGCTTTTTTGATACAGAGTGTAAGACGAATATCAATAATATTCACGAGTTTTATACCTTACTTTTGGCAACATGATGCTCTAAATTTCCCCCCTCCAGGGAGGGGAAATGGATGAGAGAGGAGATACAATCTCTGAGTTAGGAGAAAGGGGAAGGAGAGAAGAAGGAGGAGGGATGAGATGAAAGAAGAGAAGAGTAGGAGAAGGAGGAAGAATTGGAGGAGAAGGAGATGAGAGGAAGGAGGAGATAGAACAAAGAAGATAAAGGGATGGAGAAGAAGAATTTACAACCCCCTCCCTGAGTCAGAAAAGAGAAGGGAGGAATGAGAGAAGGAAAGAAAGAAAGAAGGAATGGAAGAAATAACAGAATAGTAGAAGAAGGAGAAGCAGGGAGAGGAGAAGAAATAGGAGACAAGGGAAAGGAGGAGAAAGCGAATGAGAACAAAAAGAAGAAAAGAATGGAGGAGTTAGAGAAGAACGAGGAGGAGGGGAAGAAAGAGAGAAAAAAATAAAAGAAGGAGAATAATGGTTGGAGGAGACAGAAGTAATATGAAAAAAAAAGTAAAAAAGAGGAGGAGGAGGAGGAGGAAATGGAGAACGAAGAGCATTTAAAGTGAAGTTCAAGGAGGAAGACGAAAAAAAAGAGGGAAAGATTGAGATGACAAAGGACAAAGAAAAGAACTAGAGGAGGAGAAGAAAAAAAGAGGAAAATTGAAAAAGAAATATGAGGAATAGGAGGATGAGGAGGAGATGAAGAAGAAGAAGGAAGAAAAAGAAGAAGAAGGAAGAAAAAGAAGAAGAAGAAGAAGAAGAAGAAAAAGGAGTAGGTATTTCGGAAAACCCTCTTCAGGATGATGTCTTTTGTCATAGAGAATTCTCTCATTATTATTTGAGAGTTGAAATACTTTGCATTGGAATGTTCCAATACCCTTACCTAAATCACTTCTTCAACTTTTTTCTGCAAAGTCCTCGATTTCACCTTTTGAAATTTACATCATTCCATTTTTTTTCTCTCCCTATCTACCTCTTCCCCTCCCTCTTTCCCTCTCCTTTTTTTCAATCTATCTCTTTTCCTCTCTTCTTATTGGCTCTCGACCCCTCTCCTTCTCCTTTCTTCTAACCTCTTCTCTTATTGGCTCTCACCCCTCCTTCCTCTCTTTTTATCTCCTCCTTTGACTCGTCCTCTTTTTCTCTCTCATTCTATATTTCTTTCTCTCCTCCCTTTGATTACTTTCTTATCCTTTTTTTTCCCCAAACTTTCATGTTTTCATTCATTGAAATCTCCCAACTTTTTCTTGATTTGGAAAAAAAAAGAAATGGCCTCTTATCGTCCCGAAATCGAAGAGAGAAGGAAGACAGGATAGGAGAATGCCAGCCGTTCCGAGAACGAACATTATCCCATCAGGATAAATTACAAAGCTCTAATTCCGACTTTGACTTTGACTTTAAAATTTACGACTTAAAAACCTATTCATGCAACTCCAGCAGATTTTTCCTTCTCCATAAAACGCTCAATCCGGTACAAGTCTCAGTTGTGGAAGCAAATAAAAAATGTCGATAAAAAATAATGGTTCTCGAGCTCAAACGTTTAGTGTATGTGCTAGTTTAACCGTTTTATACAGTCGAACTTGGATAAACAGGAAAAAGTGGTCATTTTTAACACAAAAACCTCAAATGAAACCTAGATGAACTGAAAAAAAGGCGCAGTCCATTTTTAACACAAAAAACTCTTTTACACAGGAAATTGGAGCCTCTATAAGCAGGAATTTGTTAAGACATTATATTTTGTCATGCCAGGTTTCCTTTCCTCCTAACCTGTGTTCAATTGGACCTCAATTGGACCTCAACCTGTGTTCAATTGGACCTCAATTGGACCTCAACCTGTGTTCAATTGGACCTCTATATAAACAGGCATGAAAATTCGGCACCTCTCTAAGCAAAAACTTTTTCAAGCTAGAATCCTCTATTCTATTCTACCGAAATCGAAGAGAGAAGGAAGACAGGATAGGAGAAAGCCAGCCGTTCCGAGAACGAACATTATCCCATCAGGATAAAATCCACCCCTAGCGCTTACAAGGCAGACGCACTACCAACTAAGCTAACTAGGCTGGCCGAGAGCTTTTAGTTCTCCCTAAAAATTCTAAAACAACATTACCTGCCTACAGAGGCTAGTAGGTTTTTTTTATCTCAAAATAACCATGAGCTTTTTTCCTTTTGAGCCTTTATACAAATGTTGGATTTCTATACAATGGCAGTGGGCAGGCAAATACATAAAATACCTATATGTGTGTTTAGAAAAGAAATAATCTAAATACCAAGAAATGGAGCCTGTATTTAACTTAGATTCTTTTGAACTCTGTCTGTTGGAATTAAAATATTCAAACAATGTGACCTATCTATGTATGTACAGGCAGGTTAGGTATACCTATACCTAGATGTTTCAGCAATTTGAATTTTTTCCTCTGTTATTCTTTGAAATTTGTTCTGGTGAAATCAAATATTCGGTCTTATAATATATGCCTCTACGAGTATGATGTAAATAATGTATTCAGCTCCCACCACATTTGAATTTGTATTTAGAATATTGAGAGAAAACTCAAACATAATGCCAAGGTTTTCGTTTCATGTCAGGCCGTACCCTTCATGTTTTTATTTTTTTAAAGCAAATCAAGGTTATTATTTATAAAATGAAATAGGTACTTCAAATTGCTAATCTCTTTCAAATACAAGACCTTGATTCGACAGAAACAGTAAGGGGACTTTTCAGTCTCATTCTGACAGAACAAACAAGGTATATTCTACTTTATTTTACCTGATACAAACATAGAGGTACCTACTTGGTAACAACTAACAGCTTTTCAAAGCAGATTCATTATTTCGTGCTAATTGTAAGTTTTAATAAAGCAAAGCAAGTTTCCTTCAAGATTTTGCTTGAACGAATCCCAAGAGTTTCCTTCAAAAAACAATACGAAAACGGTGATAATTAATTCTGCATTAGAAATATAACGTTGTTCTTGTTCTTGGTTTGGAAGTCGTTAAAAATAATGAGTGGGTTTTTGAAAATGATTCGCGCTAACTTGATAGAATAATATTTCAACTTGAAGATTACTTGAGAAAGAAACAAAGTTCAGAAAACTGTTTCAAATATTGTGAAACACGATAAATTAATTCGAGTTATTTTTTTCTTCAAATAATATTGTTGTTCTTATTATTTTCATTATTATTACTGAATAAATTTTCTACCTACCTTATTAAAATATTTATGATACAAAAACAATACATTTTAGAGACCTCAAACAACTGAAAACAATGTATATTATGTGTTCCCCTGGAAGAGTAAAACAACAAAGGAAGAGGTAGAAGAAGAAGAAGAAGGAATCAACGAAAATAAGAAAATTAAAATTAAACCAAAAAGAACAAAATTAATCAAAAATAATAATAGAAAGAACGAACATAACAAACGTAGGTAAGAGAATTAGAGAACGAAAAAGTTAATGAAATATTGGTCAAGACAATAGATTTAACATCCGTTGCGGGTAAATCACAACATGAAAAAAGGTAAATTCATCAGCATTCACAATTCAACAGCAAAACGGTTGTTCCGAGATTTCTGTCGAAAAGTGTCGAAACAAGGGCACGCTAAATCGAAAAATCCAAAAACCATCGAGCTAATGAAAAGGGTAGAATTTGCTCAGTCAACATTCCTCGAGCAATCACCATCTTTGACTCCCAAACTTCACATCTCCAAGATTTATTAAATTTTATTTTACTTGACATTTGGTCTTACATACCTACTAAGATGAATTTTGAATTACCTACATATGTTAAAGTAACTTCGATCGAAAACTTGATAAGAAATACAGAATGGGAAAAATAGGCAGTGTGCTGAAAACTGAAGAATTAGTGGAGATGTCAAAACTCCCAATAGTAGTAATACGTTACTATCGCATACGAGGGAAATTTGAGCTACCAAAAATTTATGTTGAGCTAAAAGAGTGGACTTTATTTTACCATCAGGTATGTAGGTAGATATGTTGTACTTCTTTCTAACTTTCCAAAAATTGGATCCAATTTTAATCTTTCTAATAAATTGATAATCAGAGAAAATCTGAAGTCTCATGAACATTTATACGAGATTTTCTTTACTTATGGTGTGTATTCTACCTAGTCAGGGAAAATCTTCTTAGTTGGATAGGTACCTACCACAGATTTTCCTTACTTATGTATGGTGTGACTTCTAAGCAGGAAAGTCAGTCTGTTTTACTTCTTTCTAACTTTCCAAAAATTGGATCCAATTTTAATCTTTCTAATAAATTGATAATCAGAGAAAATCTGAAGTCTCATTAACATTTATAAATCTGAAGTCTCATGAACATTAAATTTATAAATCTGAAGTCTCATGAACTACCTACGAGATTTTCTTTACTTATGGTGTGTATTCTACCTAGTCAGGGAAAAATCTTCTTAGTTGGATAGGTACCACAGATTTTCCTTACTTATGTATGGTGTGACTTCTAATCAGGAAAGTCAGTTGGAGAGTCAAAGAGGCCCCCACGAAAACATTCACCGAAAAAAAGGAGGGGTCACGTCCTAAATTGAACAACAGTAAACACAACAAACGGTCAGCAAATCAACGAAACGGTTCCAAAAAAAGTATACGAACGTTCAATCGCATTATCATTCGGTTAAAAAATCGTTCCTTCAAAAATAGAAATGTGTAGGAGTGAGTGTGTTGGAACTAGGCACTTTTTTTACTCTTTTGAGTTGACTGATCAGTCAATGAGCCAGATCCTAAAAATGTAAAACCGCACACATTTTATTATGTGACTTTTTTTGTAGTCATCATCCGAAATTTCTCTTTTTACTAGTTTGGATGTAATGGCGCCACGATACCCGCTGCCAGTCCAAAGAGAAATTTCGTATGATGACAAAAAAAGTCACATACCTACAGCTTAACTCGCTCAGCTCCAAAACGGTATTGGGAGCTAGGATCCGACTACCGACATACTGAGTAGTTCACTCAGATTTGTTTCATTTTAATGCCTTGCACATTGCATAACTAATATGTACCAATAACTCCCAAGTTTGAACTCTCATTGTGGTCCCAGCCATAGCAAGTAGTTCATCAATTTAATTGGGTCACTCTGGGTTCATGAATATTTCTATTCTATTCTGTTCTATTCTATTCCATTCCATTCTAATTGGGTTAAATCTCCGCAGGAATTCATCCGTCACAAAGTTCCTGTAGGTCAGCAACTATTCAACCTCGTCAAATAGTTATGTCATCAAATAGTTATGTAATTATGTATGTCATGTATGTCATAACCTCATAACATTTTGACCTTTCACTCATGCAAAACGTTTAACTTTGTAATGGCCCTGATGTTTCCTCTCTTCTATTGTCATTACGCTTTCCTATCCTGTCCTTTCTCTTAGCCCGTCCCCTGCTTTCCCTTTCCTTTATTATTCCGTCCCCTTCCTTCCCCCTATTATGTCCCTCTCTTTCCCATCATGACATACATTGTACCCTCTATTCTTCCATTATTACCATATCCTTTCCCATAGCCCGTCATTACCCTCTCCTTTTTCCTGGCCCATCATTACCCTCTCCTTTTTTCCTAGCCCATCATTACCCTCTCCTTTTTACTAGCCCATCATTACCCTCTCCTTTTTCCTTAACGAGTCCTTTGCCTCTTCCCCTATTCATCCCTTCTTGGTCCCCTATAATTCTTTTACCCGTTATACATCGCATTACATCGTCCTTTATCCCTTTTCCTTCTTCGTTCATGAATAAGGAATCCTTTTTTTTTACCTGGGCCCTGGAAGATTTGCCTTTATTTTTAATACGCTCATCCTAATCTTCTTTCACTTATTTATATTCACTTTTATACTTATTTATCACGTTCCTTTCCTAGTTACATTTTTCTATTGCTTTTCTTTCGTTCGTCAGAGAGAAGAAGAAGTAGCAGCAAGGTCACCTGTCGGGATAGCAACCACACGCAACGTTGCTTATCTTCAGTGATCCGTTTTGGGAACGGGTGTATTGCAGCGTGCTATTGCTGATAGCGGTAGTTGGCGGGATCTTTCTCTGAAATTTTCTTTATTTGTTAACCTCTCCTTCTTTATTTCCTTTTTTCTCCTTCGCCTTCCTTCTTCTTCTTCTTCCCTTTCGAGAAACGGTAAGTAAGGATACATTGAGTAAAAGAACATAAATGAAAATTTTCCGAACAAAAGAAAAGTGATGGAAACGAAATAATAATGGCCTAAGGTTTTTCTGAAGAGGAGGAGAAACGACAGAAGTAATACCAACAGAAGAAGAAGGAGGAGGAAGGAGAGAAGAAGAAGAAGGAGGAGTAGAAGAAAAAGAAGAACACATAATATCATTGTTTGGGCATTGTGCGAATTGGGCAAAGTTGCGCTTGGTTTTTTGATACAGAGTGTAAGTCGAAGATCAATAATATTCACGAGTTTTATACCTACCTTACTTTTGGCAACATGATATACACTCTAAATTTTGTCTCATGTAAATATGGCCCTGATATGATCAGAAATACCTTTTTGAATAAAATGTATACTTTGATGTCTAAAAGTCTACACTAGGTTTGGCACTAAAATCTGACCATCGAAAATTTGACCCGATTACATTACTTTCCTTCCTATAGGATAAGGAAAGTAACAAATTATACTTACCCCTACTATTAAAGGTCCTTGTAATTTTTTTTTTTTTTACTGAAAGGGGGCGATCGTAGAGAAAAGGTTGGGAAACACTGGTATAAATGACCCGAATGGAGGAATTTGGAGAATATTGTGTATTAATAATTAGTACTTGACATGGTATCCCGTTTTCAAAGTTTATATTGTGTTCATAAAATATTTGCATAAATACCTACATAGGTATTATACAAATATACATGCTCTGTCATAAACAGAGTTCTGCACACTTGGAAAGCGAAATACAAAATATGAGTATACTTTGGAAAGCGAGATACAAACATGTATGTATATTAGAGTGCCATTACTTTGGAAAGCAAGACAGGATTGCGGCTTCAGTCAGGGGTCAGGGTCACTAAAAGGCCAACAAAGGGTCAAATGTGGGACAAGGATTTATCAATGTCCAGACACAAAGCCTGGCTCTCACAGACTTTATGGTAGTCGATCCCTCCTTCTCCCTCTTCCTCCTCTTCCTCCTCATTCTCCTAAAGGGAAATAAGAAAAGTTAGAGAAAAAGGAGAGAGCTAAAAGAAGCCAAAGAAGAAAATTGGGGGAGGAGTAGGAAGAAGAAGAAGAAGAGGTAGAGAAAAAAAAAGAAGGAAAGAGAGGTAGAGAAAAGGGAGTGAAGTAAATAAAAGGGAAATAAGAAAAGTTAGAGAAAAAGGAGAGAGCTAAAAGAAGCCAAAGAAGAAAATTGGGGGAGGAGTAGGAAGAAGAAGAAGAGGTAGAGAAAAGGAAAAGAAAGAAAGAGAGGTAGAGAAAAGGAAGTGAAGTAAATAGGGAAAGAAGAAAATGGAGAAAAGGAAATAGAGGACGGAGAAAAGGGAAGGATATATTATAATGAAATGTGACTTCGTGACGGGAGAACACAAGTAGCTCCGAAGAGATTTTCCTCTCATTTTCTATAGCCGAGGTCTGTGTATACCTTGAGATACACTCACGTACAAAAATTTTGGACCTCCCCATTAGCCTAGTTAGCAGGGAGGCTAGCACGTTTGCCTTGTACGCGCTAGGTCGCGGTTTGATTCCAGCCCGGGGAGGATTTTATCCTATAAGGTTCGTTCTCGGAACGGCTGGCTTTATCCTATCTTGTCTTTCTTCTCTCTTAGCTCTCTGGATGATGAGCTCTTAGCAGTTACAGCTCCAACCTCTTGAAACTAAATAAATACGTAGTACCTTTTTCAATATCAATAATTTTTTCACTGAAAATAGGTCCAACTACAAAAGAGAGTACCTATTTGAAGAAAACAACATTAGCTTTTGACTGTTAGGTTCACACCACAAAATGTTGGAAATTACTTACTTTACTTACACGTGAATGTCTTGCACTATATTTTCAAGACATTCACAAAAGGCTGTCAGTGTAAGAGTAATGGAAAGGAAATTGTCCCGATTTTTTAGCACCCGAGTATATTAACACATATTTCTTTGTATAGCTGTAGAGCTCCACACACATAGCTATAATAGTTTGTATCTACCTATGTATATGTAGAATGTATCTACCTATATGGCTAGACTTTTATACGAGTACATAGAGATTAGGGTGACTGATGTGAAATGAAGAAATGTGATTGAGACTTAGCATCAATGTTGCTATGAGATATATTATAATGAAATGTGACTTCGTGACGGGAGAACACAAGTAGCTCCGAAGAGATTTTCCTCTCATTTTCTATAGCCGAGGTCTTTGTATAACTTGAGATACACTCACGTACAAAAATTTTGGACCTCCCCATTAGCCTAGTTAGCGGGGAGGCTAGCACGTCTGCCTTGTAAGCGCTAGGTCGCGTTTTGATTCCAGCCCGGGGAGGATTTTATGCTATAAGGTTCGTTCTCGGAACGGCTGGCTTTATCCTATCTTGTCTTTCTTCTCTCTTAGCTCTCGGGATGATAAGCTCTTAGCAGTTACAGCTCCAACCTCTTGAAACTAAATCAATACGTAATACCTTTTTCAGTGTCAATAATTTGGTCACTGAAAATAGGTCCAACTACAAAAGAGAGTAGGTACCTATTTGAAGAAAACATTAGCTTTTGACTGTTAAGTTCGCACCACAAAATGTTGGAAATTACTTACTTACACGTGAATGTCTTGCACTATATTTTCAAGACATTCACAAAAGGCTGTCAGTGTAAGAGTAATGGAAAGGAAATTGTCCCGATTTTTTAGCACCCGAGTATATTACACATATTTCTTTGTATAGCTGTAACAGTAGAGCTCCACACACATAGCTATAATAGTTTGTATCTACCTATGTATTAATATGTAGTAGGACAAGGATTTATCAATGTCCAGACACAAAGCCTGGCTCTCACAGACTTTATGGTAGTCGATCCCTCCTTCTCCCTCTTCCTCCTCATTCTCCTATTCCTCTTTTTCTCCTCTACTTCCTCTTCCTCTTGTTATTTCTTCTTCCATACATCCACCTCTTTCTCCTCCCCTCCTTTTCCTTCTCCCTCTTGTCCTTTTTCGCGCTTATTCTTCCTCTGCAGCCCTTCCTCGTTTTCCTATTCCTCCTCCCCTTTCTCCTACTCCCTCGCTTCCTCTTTCTCTTGTTCTTTCTTCTTCCATACATCCACCTCTTTCTCCTCCCCTCCTTTTCCTTCTCCCTCTTGTCCTTTTCCGCGCTTATTCTTCCTCTGCAGCCCTTCCTCGTTTTCCTATTCCTCCTCCCCTTCTCCTACTCCCTTCTTATCCTTTTCTGTTTCTTCCTTCTCTCCCTTCCTTACTCTTCTTTTCCTTTTTCTGCAGCACCTCCTCATTGTTCCCCTTGCTGCCCTCCGTCCTCCGCTGTTTCTGACTTTTTGCTTTTTGTACACAAGGGTAAAGGTACCTCTTTATCTATGCACTGGTATCTGGTACCTATAAAGGTGTCTAAATAAAGGTAGGTACCTTTATTAATTTATACATATATGTTGTAGTTTGTAGTATCAAAATGGTCCTTTTTTTAACAGAATGAGTAAGGTTCATATTTACTGTCAAACTACTGAGACTACATTCCCACTTTTTTGGGATGTTTCAAAGTCATAGAGCAGGAAAAATGAGGACCAACGGAATTTTTCTTTTTCTTCTACGACTTCTAGATCCCGATAATAATAATAATAATAATAATAATAAATAAAAAAATTACTCTTGCAAATTATATTATTTGATGCAAAACACCAGAAAAGGGGACAGATGGAACATCAAGTGTTATGTTGGGTTCGAAAAAGGGTCATATTTAGTTCTTGGGAAGGACTTTAGAAGATGAATAGGGATTTTAATGGGAACAGGGGAAGAAAAAGGGTCAGAGGGCAATTAAAACATAATAACAGATAGGCACTCTCTAAACAATGGAGCTCACAACATTTAACTTTGAAAATGAATGGCAAAATAATAATATCGGTCAAAGAAATACCATTAATCGAAAAAGAAGAGTTAGGGATGAAAGAAGATAAAAAAAGAAGAGTACCTACCCAGACAAAATGTTTCAAGATTATGTTTTAATATATTGAAAAAGGAATGAGAGAGCGAGGGGGGGAGGGTGGGGAAGAGAGAATTTTGAGTATTTGATTTTTGAATAATTATTTTCTTTTTGAGTTTGAGATGAGGTTGGATAAATCTTCTTCTGAAGGCGCAAGATGCAAGTAAGGTGTAGGCACTTAAAATAAATGTAGATACCTACATATTAATTCTATAGAAAAGGTTTTACAATAACAAAATTACAATAATAGAGAGTACAAGACAAAAATTTTACAAAATAGGCTTTATCTAGAAACTAGAGCATACTTAGAACCCGATTTAGAGTTTCTGAAAGTCGATCTTTCTTTGACTTCGTTAGAAGTCTTCCAATATACGAGCATTCTCTTTTAGTTCACTATTCTCAGGTGTTCATTTCAGGTAAGAAATCTGCTCTTTATCGGACTTTTTATCGACGGATTTCAAAGTCAAAGATAATGACCAACTTTCAAAAATTACAAAAATATTTTTTCTTGATAGGTAGAAAATCATAATATATAAAATTACAAAAGAATCAAGAATGCCTACTAGAAGCCTACCTCATTGGAAGAAAAAATTCAAAAAAACCGTAAACTTAAGAATGACTTCGCGCTTTGCGTATGCTCGTCTTACAAAATATATTAAAATTTTATTAACATGAAACAATAGCATCGAAAAATATATAATATCCATATTGGAATAGGTACATAAATATTGAAAATGTTACAGAAAAGAGAGGCAAGTTTCCTTCAAGATTTTGCTTGAACGAATCCCAAGAGTTTCCTTCAAAAAACAATACGAAAACGGTGATAATTAATTCTGCATTTGAAATATAACGTTGTTCTTGTTCTTGTTGTTTGTTTGGAAGTCGTTAAAAATAATGAGTGACTGAAAGGGGGCGATCGTAGAGAAAAGGTTGGGAAACACTGGTATAAATGACCCGAATGGAGGAATTTGGAGAATATTGTGTATTAATTAGTACCTGACATGGTATCCCGTTTTCAAAGTTTATATTGTGTTCATAAAATATTTGCATAAATACCTACATATTATACAAATATACATGCTCTGTCATAAACAGAGTTCTGCACACTTGGAAAGCGAAATACAAATATGGAGTATACTTTGGAAAGCGAGATACAAACATGTATGTATATTAGAGTGCCTTTACTTTGGAAAGCAAGACAGGATTGCGGCTTCAGTCAGGGGTCAGGGTCACTAAAAGGCCAACAAAGGGTCAAATGTATCTACCTTTCTACCTACCTAAAAGGAAATTCAAAGTAATTTTATTGCTGTTTAGGAGACATACCTAGATATTACGATCTAAGTAGGCCACAGGAATGCTTAAATCAGTTTTTGAGCTCTCCTGAAAAATTGTGCTCGAGTGACTTGTGAGGTTTTGAAAAGTACCTCCTCAGATGTCCTGTCCAGTCAACGTAAGGTATTTGTTCACTAGTAGGTTCACTAGTAGAACTGGTGAAATTCAGTGAAATAAAGAGGTGGTATTTGGAATTGATTGTTTATGCAGTATGCACCCCTGAGATAAAGCTGACAAGAACTAAAGGTATAAATCAGTGTTTCCCAACCGGGGCGATGGAGATTTTCATGGGGGCGATAAGGGGGGCGATCAATAAAAGGAGCGATAAAGGGGGCGATGGCTATCTAGGGGCAAAAATGTAAGTAGGTTGTCTGTCTTTTTT